>NW_024805671.1:0-4396 GCF_019175285.1 Sceloporus undulatus
GATGATGATGATGATGATGATGATGATGATGATGATGATGTAGAAAGATTCACTGAAAGAAAGAAGTGGGCAGCAGGAGCTTTCCTAGTCTACTTCCTCAGATGCATTTGAGGTTTCTGTTTCTGACGCTGCTCTTGGAAATCAACGGGATCCTGGGGTCTCTTTGGGGTTTCATCCAAACCCCAGAGGCTCCAATCGGTTCCAATTGCCTCCACAAAGGCAAAAAGATAGAAAGCGCTTTGGAATCTAATGAATCTTTTCTTCTTCTTCCCCCCCCCCCCCCCCAGGAGAGAAGGAACTGAAGGAAGGAGAAGCATGATCACTGGAGATCTGGGGAGTTTGGCATATCAGGGGGAGTAGCAGGAAAAGAAAGGTTCCCAAGGTGATATAAAGGCCATTCTCTTGGCATGAAGCAACCATCGAGGAGGAGGACAACGGCAGTGACAATCTCTGTGACTTTGGCAGGAAACAGGCAAGGTTTGTGCTTCCGACAGCTGTGCCTAGTGGGCGGTGGGAAGAGGCAAAGCACAGAAAGGGCACTTTGGCAGAACAGCTCAAGAATTAACTTCCATGGAATTGATTTCAATTTATGAATGAGAGACTTCCAAGTCAACTCTCTCCTCAACAGCCCAGGCAGCTCAGGTCTTGCAAAGGCAGGGCTGCCTCGACTGAGCCGCTCTACCTAGAATGCCATCTTCTTTTCCTACCGCCTTCGGTCTGGCTGTCAGGGATGCTTTGATTGAGAGTTCCTGCATGACAGGGGGTTGGACTGGATGGCCCTTGGGGTCTCTTCCAGCTCTGAGACTCACTGGGAAAAAAGACATTGGGACTGTGAGCTTTCGTAGACTTCAGTCTCCTTCCTCAAATGCATCTGAGAAAGTAGACTGAAATCTACGAAGGCCCCTGCTGTCCACTTCTTTCTTTCAGTGAGTCTCAAAGGTGCTACAAGATCTCTCTACGTACTGATTCTACAGACTAACATGGCTATATCTTTGAATTCTTCCAGCTCTATGATTCTGGGAGCCAAAACGACTGCATGATGGCCCTTTCTAGTGAGCAATGGCTTCTCATGATGTGGCCAAAGTACCCCAGTCTCAGTCTAGTCAATCGGGGCTTCTAGGGATTGCTCAGGCATCATTTGTTCTTGTTCTGTGCCTCCAAGTAATTTCTGATTCATGTCAACCCTGGGAAGTGTATTCAGAGGCGGGTTGCCATGGCCATCCTCCGAGGCTGAGAGAGTGTGACTTTCCCAAGATCATGCAGGGGGCTTTATGCTCCTGTGGGGCATTTGCTCTAGGACTCATTTATTAGGCTTTTTAGCAGTCTACGGTATCTATAGAAGTCTTCTCCATCACTACATTTCAAATGAGTTTATTTGCTTCCTATCATCTTGCTTCGCTGTCCAGCTTTCACAACCCTACATAGAAATGGTAAAATTGATAGCATGGACAAGCCTAACTTTAGTGTTCAGTGACATATCTTGACACTTTAGGATCTTGTCCAGTTCCTTCATCGCTGCCCTTCCCAATCCTCATCTTCTGATTTCTTGACTGTAGTCCCCATTCAGAAGAATTATTGAGCCAAGGTATGACAAATCGTGAACTAATTCAGTGTTTTCATCTTCTGCTTTGGAGTTATGTTAATCGTCTATGCTCATTGTTTTTGTTTTCTTAATTGTAAACTTGCCTTTACACTTTCTTCCTTGATTTTTTCAGCAGTAGCTTCAAGTCTTTGTTATTTTCTGCCAACAGCATGGTATCAGCTGCATATTTGTGAGATATTGATATTCCATCTCCATTCTTCATGCCTCCTTCCTATGAGTCTAAGCTTGCTATACATTTGTTCGGTGTACAAGTTAAACAGATAGGTTGATAAAATACAGCCTTGTCTGAGCCCTTTGCTATTCGGAAACCATTCCATTTCACCATATTCTGGGTCAGGATAATAAAATGTTGTGGCACTTGCATGTCTTGATGAGCAACCCATCGTTTTTCAGGATACATACAACCAGAGACTTTGCTATAATCTATAAAACACAGGCAAATTTTCTTTTGTGCACTCCATTATCCAAGGCATGTTTGCAATATGAGCCCTTGTGCTTCCTCCTTTCCTGAACCCAGCTTGGACATCAGGCATTTCTCATGCCATGGATGGTAAAAGAATTCGGAGCATCACTTTGCTTCAATGGAAAATTAATGGTGGCTACTGCAGTTCCTGGTGTCCCCTTTCTTGGGGACTGGATTATATATTGAACATTTCCAATCTCTGGGCCTATCTTTTGATTTCCATATTTGTTGACAGATTTTAGTTAGAACTAGAGTAGATTCTCTCTCTGTAGCTTGAAGCCACTCTCTTGGTATCCCATCTATTCCTGGTGATTCATTTCTCCCAAGTGTTTGGAGTGCAGCTTCCACTTCACTTTCTAAAATTGTAGGTTCTTCTTCAAATGGTCCTTCCTTTAATGAATCTGTCCTCCTTTCATCTCTTTTTATATACAATGAGTCCTTGGTATCTGCTGGGGATTGGTTCCAAGACTCCCCCATGGGTAACAAAATCCAAGGCTGCTCCCATTAAATACAATGGGATGGTAAAATGGTTTCCCTTATATAAATTGGCAAAATCAGTGTTTGCTTTTTGAATTTATATTTTTTTGGAAGATTTTCAATCCATGGATGATTCAATCGGTGAATAAAAAATGCATGGATATGAGGGCCAGCTGTAGCTCTTCAGTATACATCAGCTTTTTATTTGTACTTAGGCCTGTTATAGAGTGCCAAAACAAAGCTGCTTCAGGTCTCTTTGGAGGTATGCTATTTAAATGATGCATGGGTCCTAAGAGTCCGGAGGTCGCGCCAAAGCCACACTCCATTCCTAAGCACTGGAGCTTTGGTGCAGCTTCCGGATTCTTAGGATGCATGCATCATTTAAACAGCATACCTCCAAAGAGACCTGAAGCAGCATTATTTTGGCAGTCTGTAACAGTAATTTGTTCCTCTGCTGATCATATAGCACCCCCACTCTTGGCTTAAACTTCCTTTTTATTTCTCTGATCATGTGGGAAAGGTTTCTTGTTCTTTCTGTTTTGTTGTCATCTTCTGTTTCTCTGCATTGACTATTATAGTAGCTCTCAAATTAGCATAAGTCACAAAGCAGTTGCATTCAGGGTGGTACTACTGAAATGCTTTGATTTTTTCCATGTCTGTGGCACATATCTTTAAAAACAATCTTTCTGGCAAGTCTTACTTTGTCAAATCTTGCCTGGTTTTTTTAATTAATTGTCTGTATTTTTTTAAAAAAAAATCTTCTTGCAGTTTTCTCTCTTGAAATGCAGCCCATTATAAACAGTTCATTGTAATAATGCCAGGGAAAGCCTGCGGTGGCCAATGCAGGTTTACACATGTTGACTGTAATATATTTTACCATCTTTACCCAATGAATAAACTGTGTTGTTTTGAAAGCTTGCACAGATATTTTTGTAACCTTTTGCTCTATTGTGCTGGCTGTAATGGTTTGAGTGTTAGACTAGGACTCCAAGAGACCAGGGTCTGCATCTCCTCTCATCCATGGAAACCTACAGGGCGATCCTGGGCAAATCATTCTCTTTCAGCATTTGTGGATGGCAGTAGAAACCCTGCTTTGAACAAATCTTCCCAGTAGGACTCTATGATAGGGTCACAATAACTGTCAGTCAGCTTGAAGGCAGATACAGTGGTACCTCGGGATACGAAATACCCAGGTTACGAATTTTTCGGGATACGAATAAATCCCATAGGGATTTATTGTTTCGGGTTACGAACGTTTTTTTGGGTTACGAAAAAACTCCGGCGCTGTTTTAAATGGAGCCGCGGCGGAGCCGCGGCTTTTTTCCCCATTAGCGCCTATGGCAATTCGGCTTACGAAGGTTTTTCGGGTTACGAAATTAGCCGCGGAACGAATTAATTTCGTAACCCGAGGCACCACTGTAACTAGAATAACACCACAAGGCAGGTATTGCCATAATGTGTCCTATCGTGACAGTGTGGTATAACATCACATTGACAGTCAAAATCCTATGCAAAGTATCTTGGCAGAGAAGAAAACCACAGTACAAAGTACAGAGAATAAGGCAATACTGCCAGATTCATCCTCAGCATCTATGGCAACAGGGCTAGCAGCACATACCCCTGACAGAGCAGAGATATATGGGACTCAGCCAACGCACACTAAGGCCTGTTACAGACTGCCAAAATAAAGCTGCTTCGGGTCTCTTTGGAGGTATGCTGTTTAAATGATGCCTGGGTCCTAAGAATCCGGAAGCTGCACCAAAGCTGCACTCCAGTGCTTAGGAATTGAGTGTGGCTTTGGCGCGACCTCCGGACTCTTAGGACCCATGCATCATTTAAATAGCATACCTCCA
>NW_024805672.1:0-4396 GCF_019175285.1 Sceloporus undulatus
TCGTCTGTTCCTGACTCTCCAGGGTAATACGAAATGTATACGTGCCCAATTTCGATATTCATGAAGTTCCAGAGTCATGCTGATTTGCTTGCAGCCTCACATTCACCCTCATATGTCCTTGACTCTCTGGGGTCATACCGACTGAATGGCAGCCTGAAATCGAACCTCGTCGGTACCTGACTCTCCTGGGTCATACCAATTGTATACGTGCCCGATTTCGATATTCATCCATCCATGACGTTCCAGAGTCGTAACGAATGGGTTGCAGCCTGACATTCACCCTCATCATTTCCTGACTCTCTGGAGTCTCATGGATAGGATGGCAGCCTAACATTCACTCTCGTCCGTCCCTGCCTCTCCTAATTGGATAGGTGCTCGATTTCGATATTCATCCGTTCCAAAGTCATACCGAATGGGTTGCATCCTCACATTCACCCTCATATGTCCCTGACTCTCTCGGGTCATACGGACTGAATGGCAGCCTGAAATCGAACCTCGTCGGTACCTGACTCTCGTGGGTCGTTCCAATTCTATACGTGCTCAATTTCGATATTCATCCGTCCATGACATTCCAGAGTCGTAGAGAATGGCTTGCAGCCTGACATTCACCCTCATCGGTCCCTGACTCTCTGGAGTCATACCGATTGGATGGCAGCCTGAATTCAAAACTCGTCTGTTCCTGACTCTCCAGGGTAATACGAAATGTATACGTGCCCAATTTCGATATTCATGACGTTCCAGAGTCATGCCGATTGGCTTGCAGCCTCACATTCACCCTCATATGTCCCTGACTCCCTGGGGTCATACCAACTGAATGGCAGCCTTACCTTGAACTTCGTCAGTCCCTGACTCTCCTGGGCCATAATAATTGGATAGGTGCCCGATTTCGATATTAATCTGTTCATGACATTCCAGAGTCTTACGGATTGGATGACAGCCTGACCTCAACCCTCGTCGTCCCTGACTCTCCTGGGTCATACCAATTTGATAGGTGCACGATTTTGATATTCATCCGTCCATGGCGTTCCAGATTCATACCGAATGGCTTGCATCCTGACATTCACCCTCATCGGTCCCTGACTCTCTGGAGTCATACCGATTGGATGGCAGACTGAATTCGAAACTCGTCGATTCCTGACTCTCCTGGGTCATACCAATTTTATACGTGCCCGATTTCGATATTCATGATGTTCCAGAGTCATGCCGATTGGCTTGCAGCCTCACATTCGCCCTCATATGTACCTGAGTCTCTGGGGTCATACCGACTGAATGGCAGCCTGACCTCGAACCTCGTCGGTCCCTGACTCTCCTGGTTCATACTAATTGGATTGGTGCTCGATCTCTATATTCATCCGTTCATGACGTTGCAGATTCGTACCAATTTACTTTCAGCCTGACATTCACCCTCATTGGTCCCTGACTCTCTGGAGTCATACCGATTGGATGGCAGCCTGAATTCGAAAGTCGTCAATTCCTGACTCTCCTGGGTCATACCAATTGTATACGGTCCCTGACTCTCTGGAGTCTCACGTACAGGATGGCAGCCTGACATTCACCCTCGTCACTCCCTGACTCTCTGGGGTCACACCGACTGAATGGCAGCCTGAAAACCTCGTCGGTATCTGACTCTCTTGGGTCATACCTATTGGATAGGTGCTCGATTTCGATATTCATCCGTCCATGGCGTTCCAGATTGGTACCGAATGGTTTGCAGCCTGACAATCACTCTCATCGGTACCTGACTCTGGAGCCATACCGATTAGATAGCAGCCTGAATTCGAATCTAATCGATTCCTGACTCTCCTGGGTCATACCAATTGTATACGTGCCCGATGTCGATATTCATGACGTTCCAGAGTCATGCCGATTGGCTTGCAGCCTCCCATTCACCCTCATATGTCCCTGACTCTCTGGGGTCATACCGACTGAATGGCAGCCTGACCTCGAACCGCGTCGGTCGCCAACTCTTCTGGGTCATACCAATTGGATAGGTCACCAATTTCGATATTCATCCGTCCATGACGTTCCAGAGTCATACCGAATGGGTTACATCCTCACATTCACCCTCATATGTCCCTGACTCTCTCGGGTCATACGGACTGAATGGCAGCCTGAAATCGAACCTCGTCGGTACCTGACTCTCGTGGGTCGTACCAATTGTATACATGCTCAATTTCGATATTGATCCATCCATGATGTTCCCGAGTCGTACCGAATGGCTTGCATCCTGACATTCACCCTCATCCGTCCCTAGGTCTGTGGAGTCTTACCGATTGGATGGCAGCCTGACCTCGACCCTTGTCCGTCCCTGACTCTCCTGGGTCATACTAATTGGATAAGTGCCCAGTTTCGATATTCATGACGTTCCAGAGTCATGCCGATTGGCTTGCAGCCTCACATTTGCCCTCATATGTCCCTGACTCTCTGGTGTCATACCGACTGAATGGCAGCCTGACCTCGAACCTCGTCGGTCCCTGATTCTCCTGGGTCATACCAATTGGATAGGTGCTCGATTTCGATATTCATCCGTCCATGACGTTCCAGAGTCATACTGAATGGCTTGCAGCCTGACATTCACCCTCATCAGTCCCTGACTCTCTGGAGTCATACCGATTGGATGGCAGCCTGAATTCGAAACTCGTCGATTCCTGACTCTCCTGGGTCATACCAATTGTATACGTGCCCGATGTCAATATTCATGACGTTCCAGAGTCATGCCGATTGGCTTGCAGCCTCACATTCACCCTGTCTTGGGTCATACTGACTGAATGGCAGCCTGAAATCGAAGCTCGTTGGTACCTGACTCTCCTGGGTCATACGAATTGGATAGGTGCTCGATTTCGGTATTCATCCGCCAAGGATGTTCCAGTCTCGTAGCAATTGGCTTGCAGCCTGACATTCACCCTCGTCGGTCCCTGACTCTCTGGAGTCTCACGGTTAGGATGGCAGCCTGACATTCTCCCTCGTCGGTCCCTGACTCTCCTGGGTCATACCAATTGGATACGTGCCCGACGTCAATATTCATGACGTTCCAGAGTCATGCCGATTGGCTTGCAGCCTCACATTCACCCTCATATGTCCCTGACTCTCTGGGGTCATACCGACTGAATGGCAGCCTTACCTCGAACCTCGTCGGTCCCTGACTCTCCTGGGTCGTACTAATTGGATAGGTGCCCGATTTCGATATTAATCTGTTCATGACATTCCAGAGTCTTACGGATTGGATATCAGCCTGACCTCAACCCTCGTCGTCCCTGACTCTCCTGGGTCATACCAATTTGATAGGTGCACGATTTTGATATTAATTCGTCCATGATGTTCCCGAGTCGTACCGAATGGCTTGCATCCTGACATTCACCCTCATCCGTCCCTAGGTCTGTGGAGTCTTACCGATTGGATGGCAGCCTGACCTCGACCCTCGTCCGTCCCTGACTCTCCTGGGTCATACCAATTGTGTATGTGCCCGATTTCGATATTCATGACATTCCAGTGTCAAGACGATTGGCTTGCAGCCTCACATTCACACTCATATGTCCCTGACTCTCTGGGGTCACACCGACTAAATGGCAGCCTGAAAACCTCGTCGGTACCTGACTCTCTTGGGTCATACCTATTGGATAGGTGCTCGATTTCGATATTCATCCGTCCATGGCGATCCAGATTCGTACCGAATGGCTTGCAGCGTGACATTCACCCTCATCGGTACCTGACTCTCTGGAGCCATACCGATTAGATGGCAGCCTGAATTCGAACGTCGTTGATTCCTGACTCTCCTGGGTCATACCAATTGTATACGTGCCCGATGTCAATATTCATGACGTTCCAGAGTCATGCCGATTGGCTTGCAGCCTCACATTCACACTCATATGTCCCTGACTCTCTGGGGTCATACCGATTGGATGGCAGCCTGAAATCGAACCTCGTCGGTACCTGACTCTCCTGTGTCATACTAATTGGATAGGTGCTCGATTTCGATATTCATCCGTTCATGACGTTCCAGATTCGTAGCAATTTACTTGCATCCTGACATTCACCCTCATCGGTCCCTGACTCTCTGAAGTCTTATGGATTGGATGGCAACCTGATCTCGACTCTCATCAGTCCCTGACTCTCTTCACGGTTTGCGATTTGTCTGTCCTCTGAACCCACTTTAGCAGGTCTGGGCGCAAGCCCACCTTTAAATGCTGTAACTTGGTTGCCTCAGGCAAATCCAGGACTTGCACAGCCAATGTTTGGAGTTCGGTTGCATATTCTGTCATGGAGAAGCCTCCCTGTGTGAGTACCATCAACTTGGTTTGAGTGTTTTTCACCCGGAAGGGTTCCTCGAATGATCATACATTCATTAATCATAAATTAGCACTATCATAAATTCAGGCAGAATTTCGGCAGCTCTGGC
>NW_024805673.1:0-4394 GCF_019175285.1 Sceloporus undulatus
CCCCCCCTTCCCAAAATCCTGGCTACGTTCCTGCTTGGGCTAATACAGAAAAGATCCAGCGTGATGTAAAGGTTTGAGCATTGGACTAAAGCTCTGGAGACCAGGGTTTACATCCATGGACCATGCATGGCAAACCAAGCTCTAAACAGACCTTACCAAGAAGACCCCATGATAGAGGCCAATTAAAACAAGGTACCTTAGGGTCACCATAAACTGGAAATGACTTGAGGGCTCACAATGACAATAAAACAGAAAAATTAATAGCAAGGGGTAAGGTCCCTCAGCCTTTCAGATTTTGTTGGATTACACGTGCCAGAAGCCTTAGCCAGCACAGGCAGTGGACAGGGATGCTAGGAGTTGCTGTCTAACTCTTGTTTCGGAGTAGAGACATCACTAAGACCTGCATTTCCATACAGGGGAAAAAGAACTGCAGGGAAACTTCTTATTCTTCCTTTGCTGGAGGTAGGCAATATGGGCCCCAAATCTTTGCTTGGTCACATCTTGATTGAAGTGCTTTGGTGCACTTTACACTGCTTTTAGGGGCCTACATACCATAAAAGCACCAGATATCATCTGATCTTGAAAGCTAAGTGAGTCAGTCATGGTTAGTACTTGGACGTAAGACTGCCAAGGAATACCAGGTACTGTAGGCTATATTTCAGATGAAGGAACTGGCAGAAACCATCTCTTGAGTATTCCATGCCTAAGAAAGCCCTATGAAACTCATAGGGTTGCCATAGGTCAACAGGGAACTTGAGGGCACATACATAAATATACTGAGTTTTGGCTGATGTAAACCACAACAGCCAAAATGATATTTGGAATTTATAATTCTGATCATTCTGATTTTTGTTTCATTTTCACAGCCTTTCTGTTAGTGCAAGCCCAAGACATTTTGCTGCCTGAGGAAAAACAACATCCCCCCCCCCCCACACACACACACTGAAAGTCAAAGCATATTATCCTCTCATATTATACAAAGCATATTATACTATATCTGTACTCCTGGCATTTTAAAAAAAAAACCTATGATAAACTAAATAACTACCCCAGTCCCCTGGAACCCTAGGGTTCTATAAGAAATTACTAGGTGTCATGCAAAAGGTTGTGACTGAAAAATAAAGTAAACCTTTTTTCAGCAGCAGATATATTAGTTTTTATGCAGTGATTTTCTGAGACTTGAAAAATATTCCAAGGTTTTCTCCAGGGTAAAAAGACCGAGAAAGAAATTGCTCCCTTTTCATGACAACCAGAATCTGCAGGGTGAGGCAACCACTGTGGCTAACAGTAGGGCCAGCCTTGTTTCCATCCCATTTCCATTTTATATAGAACTTTAGATGTTATAGGATTAGGATGTTGGAAGATCTGTTTTCTCTGGTATGACCTGACCTGACCACTGTGTTAAACATCCAAAAACTTGCCCTGCATTCTATTCAGATCTTGAGAAAGTTACTTTCTTAGAGTGCCCAGCATTCTACAGCCAGCATGGCTATTGGCCACACTTACTGGGGGTCCTGGGGGCTGTAGTCCAAAAGAGTAACCTTTTAAGGTTAGTTTCCACCTTCTTTTGAGCTTCAGCTGTTCCACATGCAAGACAAGACCCTTTTTGTTTTGTTTTGTTTTTTGCTGCAGCGCCCAAGCTGTGGTTCTCCTTCCCTAGAGAGGTATGATTAGCTGATTCTCTTTAAGATTTAAATGAACTCTTAAGGCTTTTTTTTTTTTAATTGCCAAGCTTTCAGGCTGTAAAACCTGTCTCTCCTCACTGATTATGCTTTCATCTTTCTCATGCTTCTTAGGTTTCCTTCATTTTAATTGTCTTTCCATGTATTTTCCTTCTGATTTCCTGTAAGCAGCTTTGAAAAACTTTTTTAGGGCCAAAAAGCAGCAATATACGTTATTTATTTAATGTACTGTATATCCCACCTTTCTCCCTCTATAGAATTCAAGGTAGCTTACATAAAATAAACATTATTATGGATCACAAGTTGCCATTGTCCTTTTAACATTTTCAGTGGCTATTTTGTCCCTTTCTAGGAAAACAGTCATTGCTGTCAGCAGCATTTTCTTCCTCTTCTTTACTTTTCCTTTTGTATTAAAAAATTCCAGAGAATTCATTTTCTCAGATATTAGCAATTTTATTTTCAGCACAGATTCCTAAGCTTGTGTTAACTTTTCCCCATGTTTTATACCAAATCCTCCCCACTCTGAGTTGCAATCCTGTGAGGAAGTTCCATTGAGTTCCTGCATAACATTCAACTGCCAGTGTCTTGAATCTGTCAGTTCCTCCATCACTTTTTAATTACTTTTCTTTCACAGACCATTCTTTCTTTCCACAACAATGCCAGGCCCGTTTCCCTAGAAGGACATACTTCTCTCCCCATAGTATCACAATTTGGTAATATCCTAGCTTTTGTATTTTCAGCCATTCTAAAAGATTGACATGGCTTTAAGGCTTAGTTACTGGCACTGAGAGTATTAAGTTAAAAGAAGTTGTCATTTCTGATATTTTGGTTTGGGCTATACCCACTTCCTCAAATTGCACCTCCTCAAATTTGCCTGCAATTGAATTTGGGCTTAATGAGGTCCTCTTCTAACTCCTCCCTCCCTATGTAGTGGTTATGACTATTCAGCAGATGCTTTTCAAATGTATCTGCTTTTTGGATTACCTTCCCAGCTTTCTTAAATCTAGTCTTCTACCTTAGTCTTCATCCAGACATTTTGGCATTTTTTTCCCACTCATCCTGATCATCTCATTTTTCTCCTTTTCTTCCCAATTATTTTTGCATAGTTTCTGAAATAGGGATTTGATGATTTTAGTCAGATTGCAGTTCTAGACTGCATCAACAAAAGCCTTAAGTAATAGAACCACTTTATTCTTTCTTTGGTCAGGCCTCCCTTGGAAATTTTGGCTAATTCTTGGCACCACAGTTCAGGAACGGTAGTGACAAGCCAGACCATAATAAATAATAAATAAAATAATAAAATTTTTATTTATATCCCGCCCTTCTTAAAATCAGGGCGGCTTACAACAGGATTAAAATACAATCATATAAAACACAAAACCAAGAAAAGTTAGAATACATATACAACAATCATGAAAACAAGCAAAAAGCCCCATAGCCCAACCTCTTGGCCACGGAAGAGGAGGGAGGCCCACAGGATTTTTTTATGCCAAGAGAACAGCAAGCAAGATGGTGAAAGGCCTGAAAATTAAGGAATGAATTAGAAGAGAAGATTTTAAAGCCGGCTCCCGGCCTCCCCCAGAAGACGCCTCCCGCCCTCCATCACCTGGGCAGCGGCTTGGAGGACTCTTCCCTCGCCTGAGCGGCGTTTTTCGTTGGGGGCGGGGCCGGTGAGAGCGGCCTCATAAAGCCGGCTCCCGGCCTCCCCCAGAAGACGCCTCCCGCCCTCTATCATCTGGGCAGCGGCCTGGAGGACTTTTTTGCTGCCGGAGGACTCTTTTGCCGCCAGAGCCACTGGATTGTACCAGGAGTTGTTGTGGCTAAGGATTGTTTTGAGGCGCAGCTTTTATTGGGTTGGGAAGGCAGTGGATTAGCCGTGGAGCAGAGGATGCCTGAGGTGGCTAACCTCTGCTCCCTTAATTGCGGTAGAAGGGAGGGGGAGGGCTATGGATGTGGGGGAGACACGGGCTGGGGAGGAGGGGGATTACACTGCTACGAGCGGAGCTCCCATTGAGGTAGTGTGGGGCAGGGGGAGGTATGGCGGTGGGAGAAGGGACTTGCGTTCCAGGGGAAGAAGAGATAGATGCATCATATCTATCTCCCCTTCCTGTCCCCCTCGCAACCAAAGGGACCTGAGGGTCACTCCAACCGTGCCACAAACCCTGTCGCTGCTCCTGTGCAATGCCAGGTCTATTAACAACAAGACCCACATCCTCCACGACCTGCTGGAGGATAGTAAGTGTGACCTGGCTTGCATTACCGAGACCTGGCTTGGGCCTGAAGGGGACGCGGTGTGGGCTCAGGCCCTGCCTGCCGGGTTCTCGGTGAAGGACCAGCCCAGGTTAGGTGGGCGGGGGTCTGTGGCCTTGATACATAGGAACACCGTGTCCCTCACCAGGAACCACATCCGACAGACCTCCTATATCGAGTGTATTTACCTGACCCTAAAGGCGAGGGACAGTCTAGGGATTCTGTTAGTGTATCGGCCACCCCGTGCGCTAACGGACTCCCTTAACGAGCTGACACAGCTGGACGCGGAGCTGATGTTGGAGACGCCCAGGGTACTTGTCCTGGGTGACTTCAACATCTCCCTCACGGCCAGCTATGTTCCATTCGGTGCGGCTCGGGAATTCATGGATACCATGGCGGCCATGGGCCTGTCCCAGCTGATACAGGGTCCTACGCATTGCGCGGGTAATACTCTCGATTTGG
>NW_024805674.1:0-4394 GCF_019175285.1 Sceloporus undulatus
TGGGAGAAGGCTGACAGAGAACCGCTGGAGAAGCATTCCGGAGGACGAGCCCGGGAATAGGAGGCAGCTGCCTTCTTCCTCACTGAAGGAGCGGGTAGCCCGGTTGGAAAGAAAGTTTGTATATAGTTGGACTGTGGCAAAGGGATTCCCCGTTATTGTGTTACTCACCTGATTGTTTGTATTAAAGAGCACTCGTTTGGCAACAAAGCAAGAGTGAAGTAGATTTATCAGCTGGTGGGAGTGACTGGGCTGTGCACTACATTTCCCATCATGCAACCCGCGGCACCGACCCCGCCCACACTGGTGGAGAATGCGGGCAACGCCCCTAGGGCGGGGACTAGAACCTCCCAAGAGCAGCTATTCGCCTGGTTCGCGGAACAACAACAACTCCTGCTACAGCACGTGTCCGCCCAGCAGGCTCGCGTTTTGGAGCAGGTTTGCGCGGCGCAACAGGCAGCACAGAACCAGTTAGTTTCCCAGATGACTACCTTGTGGAGGACCCCTCAACCGGTGGGCCAAGGGGAGAGGGGTTTGACTTGGTCGGTGGGGCTTAATCCCCTTAAGCTCATGAAGATGGGCCCACAAGACGACGTGGAAGCCTTCCTCAACACCTTTGAAAGGGTGGCGGCAGCCGCTCAGTGGCCCCAAGAGCAATGGGCCCTAATCCTAACACCCTGTTTGACCGGACCCGCCCAAGAAGCGGTGGACACTCTTTCCCCGGAGGAGGCGCGGGACTATGGGAGAGTCAAGGAGACCATCCTGCAAACCCTGAATATATCCGAGGATACATACCGAATTCGTTTGAGGGAACTGAGGTGGAAGCCGGGGATGCACCCCAGGACCTTGGGGCAAAAGATTAGAGCCAGTGGTTTGAGATGGCTGAAACCTGCGGAGCGCACGGCAGGGGAGGTAGCGGAGCTTGTCCTGGTGGAGCAATTCGTAGGGACTTTGCCGACCCAAGCTCGAAACTGGGTACGGTGTCATAGACCCCAGAATCTGGAGAAGGCCATTACCTTAATGGAGGCCTTTGCGGCCGCGGAAGAAACGGACGTGGCTAGGATTCGTCGTGGAGCTGAAGGCGTCCCTGTGAGGGGGGGGAAAGGAGCTCCTACGGCTTGGAAGTTTCAAGGAAAAGGGGTTCCCTCAGCACAACCGGCGAAAGAAGAAGGCCTGGGGACGAGACCGATGGAAGTCTCCCGCACTCCGGCGGAAAGCGGGGCTAAGGAAGCAGGCAAGAAGGCTGTGGTGTGTTACTCCTGTGGGATGGAGGGACACATAAGAAGAGACTGCCCGGTTATGGAGTGCTCCTGGGGAGATACCTGGGAGGCGGCTCAGGTAAGGCGAGAAGAAGAAAAAGGGAAGGTATTAAAGGTTAAGGTGAATGGTAAAGAAATACAAGCTTTAGTGGATTCCGGATGCAGCCAGACCTTAGTAAGGGAGGTCCCTGGGGGGCAGCCGGTTCAAAAGATCTATGTTAGGTGTGTACATGGGGACCTGAAGGCATATAATGTAGTTTGGGTTCACTTAGAGGTGGAAGGAGTGGCCAGGAGAATGAGAGTAGGGGTAGTTCCGACCTTGAGGAGGGAGGCCTTACTGGGGCGAGATTGGCAGGGTTGGAGAAGGCTGTTAAAAGAGACGGAAGTGTTAGAAGGGGAGGTAACGAAAACTTTGGAGGTAGAGTTGGGAGGAGTTAAGCGGGCTCAGGTAGTGGCTTGGCAACAGGATGATGAATGTTTGCAGGAAGCCTTAAGACAGGCCACTTTGGAGGAAGGGGAGGCCAGACCGCGCTTCGTGATGAAAGGGGATTTGTTATATCGGATCCCACCGGAGGGGGGCCCAGGGGCTCCGGAAGAGCAGTTGGTGGTCCCTAGAGCCCTACGGCAGGTGGTGCTAAGGTTAGCCCATGAGATTCCCATGTCAGGCCATTTAGGAGTCGAAAAGACAATACAAAGAGTGATCCAGAGGTTTTATTGGCCTGGAGTCTTTGCGGAAGTGAAGACCTTTTGTCAGTCTTGCCCGCAGTGTCAGCTGGTACAAGGGAAAGGGGCCCCTGGTGGGAAGCTGGTGCCCCTTCCGATTGTGGAAGAACCGTTCTCCAGGATCGCGATGGACATCGTCGGGCCGATAGAAGTGGCAGCCGGAGGGTATCGGTATCTCTTGGTGGTGGTGGACTGTGCTACCCGATACCCCGAGGCTATCCCTTTAAGGACGATTAATGCCTCCAGAATAGCACAGGAGCTGATCAAACTCTTCTCCCGAGTAGGATTTCCCCGAGAAATTTTAACTGATCAGGGCTCGAATTTCATGAGTCAAACCCTAGCCAAAATGTGGGGAATGTTGAAAATTAAACCCTTGAAAACCTCCGTTTACCATCCCCAGGCGAACGGGATGGTCGAAAGATTTAATAGGACCCTGAAAACCATGTTAAAAAAGTTTATAGGGGAACATCCCAAGCAATGGCCACAATTGATTGAACCCTTACTTTTTGCCTTTAGGGAGGTTCCCCAGTCTTCCCTGGGGTTTTCCCCATTCGAATTACTATATGGGAGGAGGCCTCGGGGAATCCTGGACATTGTAAAGGAAGGCTGGGAGGAGGAGGGGTCAAATCCCCGATCGGAGTTACAATTTGTCTTACAAATGAGACAGAGGCTGGCGGAGATTGGTCAGATTGCCAGAAATAACTTACGCAAGGCCCAGGAAGAACAGAAGAGGTGGTATGATAGGCAGGTTAAGGAGAGGGAATTGGCAGTGGGACAGAGGGTCTTGGTGTTGCTGCCCACTCAGAAGGCTAAACTGTTTGCTCAATGGCAAGGGCCTTTCGAGGTACTCAGGAGGGTAGGCCCTGTGGATTACGAAGTCCAAGTGGGGAATGATCCTGTGCGTAAACAAATCTTTCACATTAATCTTTTGAAGGCGTGGAAAGTTCGAGAGGCCCTTTGCACGGAAGTGATTAATGATTCTGAGGAAGAGGAGTGGATGATAGGGCCTCAAACTAACGAGTTTCTGGAAACTGGAGAAGTACCTATTATGTCTCCTTTAGCTGAATCTCAGGAGAAACAGGTGAGAGATTTGCAAAAACAGTTCGAAGACGTCTTCCAAGGGAGACCGGGTTGTACTGAAGTCATTATGCATACTATTCAGACAGAACCTAAGGTCATAGTAAGGTTGCCAATTAGACCCTGGCCCTGGAGGGTGCAAGAGGCAATAAATAAAGAAGTAGAAACAATGCTGGCCCTGGGGGTTATTGAACCTTCCAGGAGCCCTTGGCGAAGCCTGCCGGTGATGGTTCCTAAGCCGGATGGATCAGTGAGGTTTTGTGTAGATTTTAGGCAGGTCAACAAAATTTCGAAGTTTGATGCCTATCCCATGCCGGGTACCATTAATTTGTTGGAAAGGTTAGGACAGGCGAGGTATTTGTCCTCCATTGACTTGACTAAGGGATATTGGCAGATTAAATTGAGGCCTGAGGATAAAGAAAAGACTGCCTTTGCAACACCGAGAGGTCTATTTCAATTTACACGCATGCCATTTGGCTTACATGGAGCAGCAGCTACTTTCCAGAGGGCGATGGATGTGATTTTGAAGGATTTAGGGGACTTTGCTGCAGCATACATAGATGACATAATTATCTATAGCAATTCCTGGGAAGAGCATTTGGAGCATTTGACCAAAGTATTGTTGGCCCTAAGGAGGGCAGGGTTAACGGTAAACCCAAAGAAATGTGCCATCGCCTGCAGGCAAGTCAAATACTTGGGGCATTCGGTGGGCCAGGGATTGATAAAACCTTTGATGGATAAAGTGGTAAGGATACAGGATTGGGGTATTCCTCAGACTAAGAAACAGGTGAGGCAGTTCCTAGGGTTAGTGGGGTACTACCGAAGATTTATCCCACATTTTGCCCACATTGCTTGTCCTCTAACAAATTTGACGAAAAAGGGGCAGCCCCGGAGGGTTAGGTGGGGTAGGGAGGAACAACAAGCCTTAGACTTGTTAAAAGCACATTTATACAGTTTTCCGGTACTCAGAGCCCCAGATTTCTCCAAGCCATTCGTGCTACAAACCGACGCTTCGGAGGTAGGCTTGGGAGCGGTCTTATCACAAGTTTGGGAGGATGGGGAACACCCGGTGTTGTTCCTTAGCAAAAAACTGAAAGAGGCGGAGAGGAAGTACGCGGCCATTGAAAGGGAGGCGTTGGCCATTAAGTGGGCTATAACAGAGTTGAGATATTATTTGTGGGGGGCACCTTTTCAATTAATTACTGATCACGCCCCATTGACATGGTTGGCCTCGATGAAGGATAACAATCCGCGCATAACCCGTTGGTATATGGCATTACAGCCGTATGCATTTACAATACATCATAGGCAGGGGCTGTTGCATGCTAACGCTGATTT
>NW_024805675.1:0-4394 GCF_019175285.1 Sceloporus undulatus
TCTGCTTTTTAAAAGAAATCTCCATGCTGTTGCATTAGGAAAACATTTAGGTACTGTTTAGGTAAAACATGCCAAATGCAGTTCCAATTTATTTATTTTTTTATATCCCTCCATACCATTTTCACTGAGATCATTAACAAGAGCTGCAACATTTTAACAAATGCAGGCCTGTATGACTAACGTCATCATAATGTTCTTTCTCCCCTATGATTTTAATACTTTTGCCTGATGAAGAAGCCAGTGGATTCTAAAGCTCACAGCATGTATTTTTATGCATTTTGGTTGCATCAATAAATGTATCATGGTCGTAGATTTTGCATGTTACTGTTCTGTACTGTGCTATATAGCCAACATGGCTATTCTTGGATATTCTTTCATCTACAAGGTTCACCAACAAGATACATAGTGTGGCCTCAAATTCCTCTCTGGCTCAGATTTTAATATAAGCATAATTTTTTCCCCTCTCCCCCAAATATTTTCAACTACAGTACAACTTACAGTCACTAGCATGCTATGGGACTAGACAACATCTCTCTCTCTCTCTCTTTTGCCTGGCACACTGGGAATTACTTTTCCTGAATAGCAACTGTGGCATACTTCCAGGGGGTTGTCACCTAGACCCTGGAAGAGAAGGGTTGTTCCTCTATTCTCTGTCTCTATGCTTTCTGCCACCACATAGTGCATTTAAGAAATCAATGAATCAGTTAGAGAAGATTTTCCTTTGTAGGAGAAGTAAGGTGAGTTTATTTCTGAATTTGGATTTAACTTATGCCCCTAGTTAATGTAAAGGTTCTATTTAATTGTATACAAAAGTGTTTCAATGACAAGTTACCATGAACTGTTGCTCAGAAAATATTCTCTCTCTTTGGCTTTTCTTTGCGAATGAAGATTCAGGAAGGACTCATCCCACGCTTTCTACAAGCACGTTGATGACTAAAAATGCCGATCTGAGATAAACAAGTCCAGTTGCAGAAAGAACAGCAGAATGTCTCCTAGGGTGATGTTTCCAAGTTGTGGTTCTTTTCTGCAGTATTGTTTCTCTTCAAGACTCGTTCGGCGTGAGTTTTTGAAAAAGGCTGCAGCATCGTGGATAGTGCGTCTCCATGCCTCCCAATGCGAGGCCAGGGCGGAACATTGTTGGTGATCAATTTGGCTAAGTCTGAGGTGTTGTTTCAGGGAGTCCTTGTATCTCTTCTTTGGGGCACCCCTCTTACGCTGACCCATGGCAAGGTCACCGTAGAGTATTATTTTTGGGAGGCGATGGTTCTCCATCCTAGGAACATGTCCTGTCCAACGCAGCTGCATTCTCAATAGCATGGCCTCAATGCTGGTGATCTCTGCTTGCTCAAGGACAGCAACATTTGTCACATAGTCAGCCCAGTGTATATTTAGAATTGTGCATAAACAGCACTGATTAAAGCGTTCGAGGAGTCGCAGGTGTTGGCGAAAAGTGATCTATGTTTCAGACCCATAAAGGAGAATAGACAGTACAATGGCTCTATACACACTGAACCCATCGGTTCAAAATGGAGGCTTTATTTGTAATTAATGTTTGACCATCTGAACAGTATAAGGAGCTTTGGACCTGATAAGAAGGTCCAAACACTGCTTTAAGAGCTTCATAAAATCCTCTGGGATCACCCAAATCAGCACAACATTGTGTCTTTTCTTCCTAATTGGTCCACCACTTGTTCTGAATGTCTCAGAGTTTTTGCTGAAGTTTACTACACGAGAGGCGAAAGGCTGCTTTTTTACATGGCAAGATGGCTGGGCGAGATGTCCCTGGTGAGCAATTCTCTTCTATGCCAACAGCTCCTGGATCTCTTTATTGTTTTCATCAAACCAGTCTTGGTTTTTCTTGAGGGAGAATCCTAAGGATTCTTCCACAGACTGCAGGATGCTGTTTTTGATATGTTGCCAAAGCACTGTAGGGGAAGAATCTGTAGGGGGGGTCTTCAAATTTTGTTCGCAAATTTGCCTGGAAGTTGTCTCTCATGGCAGCTTGTTGAAGATTGTTGAGTTGGAGTCTCCTCTTTAAGATGCCACCCCTCTTAGGTTTAAGCTTAAGATGAAGGTTTAGTTTACATTTTCAGTATATATCAGTTACTAAAATGGGTAGCCTGATCTAAGTTAATTATTTTAATTATTTCTCCTTTGCAATTTCAGGGCCTTTCTTTATATGGCATTAAATTCTTTCATAGTCATGACAACAGCCTCAGATTCAGGCTAGCATGGCTAAATCCCTCTCCCCTCAAAAAAGGCAACAGTGACATCGAGATTTAAAATAAAATTTAAAAAACCAAGCACATGGGAAATTAAACAAATAAAGATACAAATGTGAGAAGAGGACTTTTAATTTTTCATTTTAATTTCTTTTCTGTTGCAATTCTGAAAAACTAACCCCTCCACCACACAAATAATGTTAGAAAGAAAAGCTCCCATTGATACGGTGTCTGATGGGGGAAGCTAGATATATCATCCATTAGTAAGTGATGACAAGAACACAAAATATAGATGAGTTAAGGTTTCTAAATGCAGCATCAACCTAAACACTTATTGTGGAATATTATCTCTAACCACAACTGGACCACTCAGCATAAAAGGCTTGTGAATTACAAACACAGCCTTGTGATGATACTGTTGCTTCTCATGAACAGACCACATTCATTTCAATGTTTTCTACTAGCACAAGGATTTTTACTGCTTCATAATGAACTGTTGAATTGTTCTCTTATTAGTAACATCACAGCAGTGTTGAACAATTAGCTAATACTGTAGTTGAGTTTAGACAATAGTTGAGACAGCAGTATGCTATATTATTAGCAATTGTAACTAAAATAGGTCCATAAATGTTCAAAGTACTAAGAGCAGCTGTTTGCTCAAACACATTTTACTTCTACATTACAGATGAAAACATTCCACAGGCAGATTTTTGTACTCATGTAAACCACTGTTAAATTCAACCTTATTGGAGAACTAGGTACAATGTTTATTATCCAATATTCAGTTCTCCTTAAAGGATTTTCCCATTAAATACATTCAGTTAAAATAAATTTAGTGTGGAAAAAAAATAGCAGCAATAGGTACATTAATTCACTGCATTATAATCAAAAAGGAATTTTGTGGTACCTTCAGGACTGACATATGCAAAACATTATAAGCTCATGTGCCACTTTGTCATCAGATATGATGAAGCAGACTGTTCCACAAAAGCCTCTATCACAATAAATTTGTTTTGCTTTTATGGTGTCATAAGACTTTTCATTTTTTCATTAAACAATTAAGCACACTATTAAGCACACTATGAAGGATGCTGTGCACACTTATTCAATATTTTTCCAAGAGTTTTTTTTTTCTGTAACAGTAGAAAGAAGGTTTTTTTTTCATGCTACACATCCTTTTTTGATAAAGGTATTTTACTGCATATTTCTCCCTGCCACATACATTTCTAACATGCAATGATTATACTTAAAAACTGATGCAGTCTCCTTGTTTCATTAAAGCTCATCAAATTTCATCAGACAGAAAACATATGCTGAATAAGAAAATATAAAGATATTATGAAACCTATTTATTGATTTAAGGTAGGATATTCATTTTATATATTCCTTTTCTGAACATTAGTTTACATCAGATATGAAACATCCCAGTAGAATTTCTGTGACAGACATATAATTGATCTTTTCTTAATTACTCTGAACAAATAATAGTACACCAAATTTTTCAAAAAACCTGGGAAAAATACAATTAAAATACTATACACTGGACACTAAAGTCAGAATCACCTCCAAAAGCATAATAGGTTTCATATGTGGGGCACATTGGACAGGGCAGGGGGGTACTGAGTTTCTGCCTTTAGTGGGTTTGTAATAGCTGCAGAACTACCACCTCTGGCCAATACTGTACTTCAGTTGACAAAATGTCTCCTGGCAGTGGATACTCATACCTATACTGCACTTGTATGGTGACTCCCCATCACTGCCTAAGAATCTCAACATGCTTTGAAAAGAAAGGTTTAGAAGGATTTGTTGTTTTGTTGTCATGGTGTGCTAATGTGCATCTACTAGGAACAGGTGACAGAAGTATCTTATTTTGAGCTTTCCTTAAAGGTAGGGTTGCCCTAACCCTCCTGCCAGCGGGACATTCCCGGTTTTTCACCACTAGGGGGTGTCCCTGCACGGTTTCCTCCTTGACTCAGCTTTTTCCCGGTTTGAGGAGGTTGGCCAGACTCAGGAAGAGCCTTCAGGGCCAGGAGGCGTTGCATGGGGGCAGAGCCTCTTGCCGGCCGTTTGGCCCTTTGGGGCCTGCGGTGGAAGAGAGGAGGCTGCGATGATGAGGAAAAGCAGGGGCTCCTCCAGATGGTCCTGGCCACTTCCCTTGGCTCCCTCCCTCCT
>NW_024805676.1:0-1910 GCF_019175285.1 Sceloporus undulatus
TGGATGACCCTTGCGGTCTCTTCCAACTATGATTCTATGATTCTATGATTGAAATCTGATATTTCAGAATGGAGTTTCAGCTCATTAAACTGGGGAATCAGTCTAAATCCCTGGAGCTATAATTTAGACAGTCTATCATGCAATTGACTATACTATGCGTATCATGCCTATTCAGTTTTGGGCTATGAATAACACAGTTACCAACTTAATAATAATATTAATAATAATAATATAACAATAAAAACTGGTAGAATAATTGCTAATAGTGTCAAGTAAAAATATTAATTTCTTTAAATATATACAATTTAGTCATGGGTATTTTTATGAAATATTGTGTTTGTTGTTGTGTCATTTCCTACTTGCTTTGCTTTCCATTTAGGCCAAGAGACTATGACTTACCATAGGTCACTAGTGGGTTTGCATGACTGAGTTATCCAGAGTCATAGTCCAACACTTAAACCACCACATCTCTGACAGATTGTGACCCTTCTTCAAAACAGTTCCATGCATTGCTGAGGCTATATATGGACTAACATTACTTAACACATTGTTCTGTTTTCTCAGACATACAAGATTACAGAGCAACGCAAAGCGGACCAGAAAGCTGTGGACTCCCAAGTCTTACCAATTGTCAAGAAAATGCCCCAGCTATGGGGCTACCTGCGATCCACATTTTCACTGGCCAATGGAATTTATCCTCACAAACTGATTTTCTAAAAAGTCTAGAGACTCCATAGTAAAAGTGTAGGGCAGAGTAACTTCGATGCTGCTCTGTTCTCATTTCTTTCATAAAGTTTTATCACAATTTCATTTAGATATAAAATATACTGCCTTTTGCTTTACTGAAAAAATATGTAGGGGCTTTGAAACTTTTCTTTCTGATAGTTAAATAACAGCAGTTTTTATTTGACTTTGCTGGGAGTTCTTTCCTGATTTTGCCCATTTACTTTTGTCGTCTGTTCTGGAATTTTCGAAATTGCTTAGGAAGACGAGATCAGAATTTGGACTGTTAGTTTCAATAATTTAAACGATTACTTCCTAATGTAGTGATGGAACTACATTGCAGTTTCAGCAGTGTACATCCATGAACAACAACACTGTGTTCAAGTCCTCAGCCATTTGTTGACTATCTTCACACCACAGCCATAGAGCCTAATATGTTCTGTCAAAAGTATGTGGAGTCACATATGTATATAATTCTCATTTTTTATTTTCGTTGGTAAGGATCATCATATTAGGAAGTACTTTTTCAGCAAATTTTTGGATTTGTACTAGGCTGCTAAATTGCAGCTTCCCTCCCCATTATCTAACATCATGGGAGTTGCAATATCTGAAGGATTACAGATGTCTCCTTTATTGTCCAGAATGGATTACAATTTTAATGGGTAAAACTTGCTGAAGCAGGTGGCTTGCAAAGGCTTGTAGTTAACCTAGCAAAAAATGGATGACTATTGAAGGTATATAGATCATGGAATAATTGTTGGACATAGCTTTTGTGAAATCTTCCTTTCATCTGTGATCTAATAACCCCATTCAAGTTAAGACCATTTTCTTAGTTTATAGTATCAGTTGCATCATTTATGCTCACAGGTTAAAGGGTACACTGTGGCTATATATAGTTGATAAGATTGCTAATTCAAAAACACAATTGTAGAAAAGGATGGAATGCATCTGTAAATTGTTGAATGAGACAATCTACTTGTTTTACATTTCAGTATACTAACTGTGTTACATTAAATACATATAAGTTGGAAATTCATTTTTGAAACATTGTTGTTGATGGTTATTTTTCATTATGACAAACTGATCTGCCTGCCTCTCCCAGTCTGAATCCGGATGATGGCAGATAGGATGGAAGGAGGGCTCTTCATCTTCCTTTGGGCTGGTCCTGATGGAGGTGGACTGCCTCT
>NW_024805676.1:2010-4392 GCF_019175285.1 Sceloporus undulatus
GGAGGTCTCTTGATATTCCTTGGGGCTGGTCCTGATGAAGGTGGCCTGCCTCTCCATCTGAAAGCGGATGATGGTAGATGGGATGGAGGGAAGTCTCTTCATCTTCCTTGGGGCTGGTCTTGACGGAGGTGGCCTGCCTCTCTCCCTCTGAATGCGGATGATGGCAGATGGGATTGAAGGAGGTCTATTTATTTCCCTTTGGGCTGGTCCTCATGGAGGTGGCCTGCCTCTCTCCCTCTGAATGCGGATGATGGCAGATGGGATTGAAGGAGGTCTATTTATCTCCCTTTGGGCTGGTCCTGATGGAGGTGGCCTGAGTCTCTCCCAATGTGGATGATGGCAGATGGGATGGAGGGAGGTCTCTTGATATTCCTTGGGGCTGGTCCTGATGAAGGTGGCCTACCTCTCCATCTGAAACCGGATGATGGTAGATGGGATGGAGGGAAGTCTCTTCATCTTCCCTGGGGCTGGTCTTGACGGAGGTGGCCTGCCTCTCTCCCTCTGAATGCGGATGATGGCAGATGGGATGGAGGTAGGGCTCTTCCTCTTCCTTGGGGCTAGTCCTGATGGAGGTGGCCTGCCTATCTCTTTTGAATCTGGTTGATGGCAGATGGGATGGAGGGAGGGCTCTTCATCTTCCTTGGGGTGGTCCTGATGGAAGTGGCCTACCTCTCTTCCAATGTGGATGATGGCAAATGGGATGGAGGGAGGTCTGTTCATCTTCCTTAGGGCTGGACTTGATGAAGGTGTCGTGCCTCTCTTCGTCTGAAACCAGAAGATAGTAGATGGGATTGAGGGAGGGAGGTATCTTCATCGTCCTTGGGGCTGGTCCTGATGGAGGTGGCCTGCCTGTCGCTTTTGAATCCGGATGATGGCAGATGGGATGGAGGGAGGGCTCTTCATTTTCCTTGCTGCTGGTCCTGATGGAGGTGGCCTGCCTCTCTCCCTCTGAATCCAGATGATGGTAGATGGGATGGAGGAAGGTCTCTTCATCTTCCCTGGGGCTGATCCTGATGGAGGTGACCTGCCTCTCTCCCAATGCGGATGATGGCAGATGGGATGGAGGGAGGTCTCTTCAGCTTCCTTGGGGCAGGTCCTGATGAAGGTAGCCTGCCTCTCTCCGTCTGAAAGCAGATGATGGTAGATGGGATGGAGAGAGGTATCTTCATCGTCCTTGGGGCTGGTCCTGATGGAGGTGGCCTGCCTCTCTCCGTCTGAAAGCGGATGATGGTAGATGGGATGGAAGGAGGTCTCTTCATCTTCCTTGCGGCTGTTCCTGATGGAGGTGGCCTGCCTCTCTCCCTCTGAATGTGGATGATGGCAGATGGGATGGAGTGTGGGCTTTTCATCTTCCTTGGGCCTGGTTCTGATGGAGGTGGCCTGCCTCTTCTCTCTCTGAGTATGTATGATGGCAGATGGGATGGATCGAGCGATCTTCATCGTCATTGGGGCTGGTCCTGATGGAGGTGGCCTGCTTCTCTCCCTTTGAATCCGGATGATGATAGATGGGATCGAGCGAGGGCTCTTCATCTTCATTGGGGCTGGTCCTGATGGAGGTGGCCTGCCTCTCTCCCTTTGAATCCAGATGATGATAGATGGGATGGAGCGAGGGCTCTTCATTTTCCCTGGGGCTGGTCCTGATGGAGCTGGCCTGCCTCTCTCTGTCTAAATCAGGATGATGGTAGATGGGATGGAGGGAGGTCTCTTCATCTTCCTTGGGGCTGGTCCTGATGGATGTGTACTGCCTGTCTTCCTCTGAAACCAGATGACGGTAGATGGGATGGGGGGAGTTCTCTATATCTTCCTTGGGGCTGGTCCTGATGGAGCTGGCCTGCCTCTCTCCCTCTGAAAGTGGATGTTGGCAGATGTGATGGAGTGTGGGCTCTTCATTTTCCTTGGGCCTGGTCCTGATGGAGGTGGCCTGCGTTTCTCTCTCTCTGAGTGTGTATGATGGCAGATGGGATGGATGGAGCAATCTTCATCGTAATTGGGGCTGGTCCTGATGGAGGTGGCCTGCCTCTCTCCCTCTGAATGCGGATGATTCAGATGGGACGGAGGGAGGTCTCTTCATCTCTCTTGGGACTGCTCCTGATGACGGTGGCCTGCCTCTCTCTGTCTGAATGCTGATGATGGCAGATGTAATTGAGGAAGGTCTCTTCATCTTCCTTTGGACTGGTCCTGATGGAGGTGGCCTGCCTCTCTCCCAATGTGGATGATGGTAGATGGGATGGAGGGAGGTATCTTCATCGTCCTTTGGGCTGGTCCTGATGGAGTTGGCCTGCCTGTCTCTCTCTGAATGTGGACCATGGCAGATGGGATGAAGGGAGGGATATTCATCATCCTTGGGGCTGGTTCTGATGGAGTTGGCCTGCCTCTCCCCCT
>NW_024805677.1:0-4392 GCF_019175285.1 Sceloporus undulatus
AGAGGAGGGAGCAAGCTTGTTTTCTGCTGCTCCAGAGACTAGGACCCGAAGCAATGGATGCAAACTGCAGTAAAAGAGATTCCACTTCAACATTAGGAAGAACCTCCTGACAGTAAGGGCTGTTCAACAGTGGAACAAACTACCTCAGAGTGTAGTGGAGTCTCCTTCCTTGGAGGTCTTCAAGCAGAGGCTTGGATGGCCATCTGTCGAGGATGCTTTGATCTGGATTTCCTGCATGGCAGGGGGTTGGTCTGGATGGCCCCTGTGGTCTCTTCCAACTCTATGATTCTATGATTCTATGATTCTATCTGAAATACTTGGGACTGGAAGTGTTTTGGATTTCATATTTCTGAATATTTACATATACATAATGGGATATCTTGGAGATGGGAACCAAGTCTAAACACAAAATTAATTCATGTTTCATATACACTTTATACACATAGCCTGAAGGTAATTATATGCAATATTTTTAATATTTCTTTCAGGAAATAAAGTTTTTGTACACAGAACCATTAGAAAACAAAGATGTCACTATGTCAGCCACCTATGAAAAAAGCTTTGGGTTTTCAGGCATTTTGCATTTTGGATTTTTGGATAAGGGATACTCAACCTGTCCCACGAACATTTACCACAACAAACACTGATACACTGACAGTGTTCTCAACCAACAGCCTTACACAATCGAGTATTCAGTAATATAACATATAATGTTTGTAGCAACAGAATCCTGTCATCTCAAATACTGATATTTTACTTTCTGAGCACAGGATTAATCATACTATTATTCTGAAACAACAGATAGACTATCTTAGTAAAAGCAAACAACACAGATAAATTATAGATGCAATATATATTTGTTTTACCTACACAGGGTTTAAGAACTAATTTCATACAAGTGCATGTGTGTTTTTGACACAGATTTCTCAGTATGACAGTTCATTTCATCTGTTCTGACCCTGATTTGACACCTACTTTTATTATTAAAGTGTTCTGAAAGCCCACTACCAAGTAGGACACATGTTCCTGAATAGTTTGCACACAATATGACCAGCAGAATTCGACAGCCTTTGTCATATGGTGGCAGAGTGCTAGAAATAACTCTCAGTGAGGCGGTATTGCTGGGGCAGGTGCAGGGAGGCTGCACATGTTTGAATTATTTCCAAAATATTTATTTGCTTTCATTAACCAGGCAACATCACAGCATAGTCATATACCCTGATTTATAACCCCTAAAATATATCTACAGGGATTCAAGCCAAAAATCCTTCTCATATGTTATATATTCAATGATGTGCAAGTACAGTTTAAAAAAACAGAACCTTAGAATGACAGAGTTGGAAGAGACCAAAAGGGCCATCCAGCCCAACTCCCTGACATGTAGAACATCTGCTCACATAACATAATGTTCCCATTTCTATGTGCAGCCACTGTGTACCCACCCCCCACCCCGATACATACAAATAGTCTGTGAAGGCCCACCCAGCCGTTCACAACATATTTGGGGTATGGAGAAAACTCAGCAGGGTAAGGAGGAACATAATGTCCCATGAATGGCCAGGCACAACTGGACTTGTCAAAGGATCCCAAATTAATGATCTTTCCTCTAAAAGTTCATTTGGAATATATATATAAAGGTAAAGGTATTCCCCTTTGATAAGGCTGTCAAGTCATGTCCGACTGCAGGGGGCAGTGTTCATCTCCATTGCTAAGCTAAAGAGCCAACACTGTCAAAGATAACTCCATAGTCATATGGCCAGCATGACTGTACCCAATGCTGTTACCTTCCCACTGAAGTGGTACCTATTTATATACTTGCATTTTCATGCTTTCAAACTGCTAGGTTGGCAGAAGCTAGGTTGGAATATAGATAGTCTTTTACATATTCAGAAAATAACACTGAAGAGCCAAGAACAGCATTATGCTTCAGAGAATATCTAGACTGGTGACCAACCAGCATGCCTCTGCTGACAGAAGACATTCATCACTGGGATGGGGTGAGATGTCAGCTTTGCTGTGCTTGCTGCACATGCTTTCCACAGCCTGCTCTAAAGGGTCTTCCAGAGCAGCCAACTATATTGCTTAATATAAAGACAATGCCCCTCTCAACTACTGGCCCTAGGTAAAGGATTGTCACAAGTCTTTTTAATCACACCAGCTCAATGTAAACCACCTCAGTATAACATCTGAAAGAAGCTAAATTTATTGACAGCTGCTTAAAAGTTGACTAGTCTACTGTGCTCACATATGGGTCCATTTTATCAAAGCTTTTTTAGTAAGGCAACATTGTTAAGTCATGTACTTTGTAGTATCATAATAATCTCATTGACACCCATTCTGCAGTAAAATGTACCCTATAGACATAAAGACTTTGTAGTATTATGGAGAAATACAGAAAGTGATATTTGGTAAGTGTGTCTGTGCAGAAAACAAACAGAAAAATTGTACATTTTTGCTTGTATCTAAGCTAAGGTATAATGTAAAGAGCACGTTTATTGGTAGAGAGGGAGAAAGTCATAGCAAGGATTTTTTATTTAATTAGTTGCCAAGCAGGGAGAAAATGGTTAAGATGGAATGTAATGTTAATAAACAAACAGGAGATATGATGCTTTTGTGTAAAATAATATGCAAAAAGAATATAGATATATTTTGCTCAATATAGCACTACAAAGCATAACACAAGGAAGTATTGGGGGAGAGGATGGAGTTGTGATAATGGGGGTGATCTGTGATCAAGATAAATTTTAAATTCTAAATGAGTCTGCTAATTGTATCAAGGAAATAGTGCTACAAGAAGAATCGCTTTCTTCCCATACAATTTCCCCAAAGTCACACCCCTCCTCCCCAGCTCCTACTGGCTCTGTGGCCAAGGGAGGGAAATAAGCATTTTTACTTGTCTTTTCTCTCTTTCTTGCTAACAGCAGATTCAGAAACCTGAGTTAGATTGGGAAACTTCATGGAAGGTCACTCACACTTCTCAGCACTGCTTTCTTAACAAATTACCAGCACCATCTTACTCTTTTGCTTTGTTTCAAGGTAGGAGATGGATCTCTCCATCACATTTAATTTAAATGTTGAAATACTGACTTTCCTGTTGTGACAAAAAAAATACAGTTGGCCCTTGTTATCCACAGATTATTTTATCCACGGATTCAAGCATTCATGGCTTGAAAATATTCAAAAAGAGTGTCAATAAAAAGTAATAAAAAGAGTATAAATTCGAATTAGCAAACCTTGATTTTGCCATTTTATATAGGGGACAGCATTTAGCTATGGCATTGTATTTAATGGGACTTGAGCATCCATGGATTTTGTTATCTACGAAGGGTCCTGGAACCCAACACCAGCAGATAACAAGGGCCCACTGTAGTACTAGGTCCTGAATTAGAATTCAAGATGAAAAGGCAGAATTACTCAACACCTTCTTTGCCTCAGTCTTCTCAGAAAAGGCAAAGGGTGCTCAACCTGAGGATAATGGAGCAGAGGACAGAATAGGGGAATTTCAGCACAGAATAAGTAAAGAGATAGTAGAAGAATACCATGTTAATCTAAATGAATTTAAGTCTCCAGGACCAGATGAACTACATCCAAGGGTACTAAAAGAACTGGCAAATGTAATATCGGAGCCATTGGCAATCATATTTGAAAACTCCTGGAAAACAGGAGAAATCCCAGCAGACTGGAGGAGGGCAAACGTTGTCCCCATCTTCAAAAAGGGGAAAAAAGAGAATCCCAACAATTATCGTCCAGTTAGTCTGACATCAATACCAGGAAAGATTCTAGAGCAGATCATTAAACAGAGAGTCTGTGAACATCTAGAAGGCAATGCCATAATCATAAAAAGTCAACACGGGTTTCAGAGAAACAAGTCATGCCAGACAAATCTGATCTCTTTCTTTGATAAAATTACCAGCTTGGTAGATGAAGGGAATGCTGTAGATATAGTATATCTTGATTTCAGTAAGGCATTTGACAAGGTTTCCCATGATATTGTTGCAAACAAGCTTGTAAAATGTGGGCTAGACAAAGTAACTGTTAAATGGATCTGTAATTGGTTGACCGGCCGAACCCAAAGGGTGTTCAACAATGGCTCTTTTTCATCCTGGAGAGAAGTGACCAGTGGGGTCCCACAGGGCTCTGTCCTGGGCCCAGTGTTATTAAACATCTTTATGAATGGCCTGGATGACAGAATTGGGAGCATACTTATCAAATTTGCAGATGACACCAAATTAGGAGGAATAGTTAATACTCCAGAGGACAGGATCAACATTCAAAATGATCTGAATAGACTAGAATGCTGGGCCAAAGCTAACAAAATGAAATTCAACACAGAGAAATGTAAGGTACTGCACTTAGGGCAGAAAAATGAAATGCACAGATATAGGATGGGAG
>NW_024805678.1:0-4392 GCF_019175285.1 Sceloporus undulatus
CCCCCCAAAAAACTGCAATTTAAATCTAAATGAAAACTTTAACTTAAGAAACCACTAAAGCAGGCTTGTATGGATATTTGTGATAAAATCGAGCCACTAAATTTTACATGATGATGATTCACCCACTCATCATGATCAGCTGAAAAATATTTCCAGTGAATCAGGTATTGCAATTTGTTCCTATGGATTCTGGAGTTCAAAATCTTGGAAATTTCAAAATGCTGTTCCCCTTCAATCATCAAAGGAGGTGGGCGGGTGTCAGTCATCTTCCATGGTTCAGTGCTCAAGTCTGGTTTCAGTAAACAAGAGTGAAAAACAGGATGTAAATGTCTATATGACTTTGGCAAGTCAAGCTCAGCATTTATCAACTGTTTGACCTTAAAGGGTCCAATATATTTGGGTCCCAGTTTTTTGGAAGAGTGTCTGGTCTTCAAGTGTCTTGTGGACAAATATACCTTATTATTGGGTTTAATATCCCACCCAGAGTTTCATTTTTGGTCTGCAATTTTTTGGTAAACCTTTTTCGCCCCTTCCAAAACCGTTATAATTTTTGGCCAAGCCCCTTTGACCTTAGCAATCCACTGAGACACAGAGACTGGGTCTGAAGGTTCTGATGGTAAGGACTGCAGTGTTTTAGGTTCATACCCGTAGATAATTTTAAAAAGGGAGTGTCCAGTGCTTTAGTGGACAGCACTGTTGAAGGCTATTTCAGCATGGGGTAGTAAGTCAAACCAATCATCTTGTAAGTAGTTGGTAAAGCACCTAAGGTATCTTTCCAGATTGCCATTCGTTTTTTTCACATTGTCGATCACTCTGTGGATGATGGGATGTGCTCAGAGCTATTTCCACTCCCAGTTTCTTTTAAAGCAACCCCCAGAACTGAGAGGTGAAAGTACTGCCGCTATCACTCACAATCTTGTCAGGAAGGCCATGGTGCTTGTAAATATGCATGATAAACAGGTCAGCAAGTTTAGGAGCATTGGGAAGACCTTTACAAGCTATATAATGTGATTGTTTCTAAAACAAATCTATTGCCACCCAGATAGTGTTTCGCCCCCCTGCTTTCAGGCAATTCGATGATAAAGCCCATTGTTTCTAAGGTCTGCTAGGGGTGGGTAGTGGCAGTAGTCCTCGGGGTTTCCCAACCAAGGGCTTTGCTCATGCACAGGTGGAACAACTTTTTACGTATGACTCTACCTCATTCCGAATTCCTTCCCACCAATATAACTGATGGATTTTGTGCCAGGTCTTTAGATAACTCCAGTGTTCTGCTGCTCTAAAGTCATGGTACATTTTCAAGATTTGAAGTTTCATACTGGTTGGCACATAGACTTTAGAGTCCTTGGTCCATACACCTTGAGCATTTTGTGTTAACAGCTCTTTATGTTGCCTAAGCCAGTCATCATTTTCAGCAGCTTGCTTAATCTTTGAGAGGATCTCATCCAGTTCAGGGTTTGGTTTGCAACCCTCATGTTTAGCATGACCACGAGTTGTGGCCATCAGGCCCAGCTGTTGAGGAATAAATATGGTCTGTAGGGGGGCCTGGTCCTTACCAGCATGCTGAGGAAGTCTGGGACAGGGCATCAGCTAACACATTTTGTTTGCCTAGGAAAAAATTTAGTCTAAATTTGTATTTATAAAAGTTCTTAGCCCACCGACGTTGTTTGGGGCTAAGTTTCCTTGGGGTTTGCAATGTTTCTAGCTTATGGTGATCTGTCCATACCTCAAAAAGATTTGGGGCCACCTCCAAAAATTGCCTCCAGGATTCTAAAGCCCATTTAATGGCAAATGCCTATTTTTCCCAGGTCGGCCAGAGAAGCTGTCCTTTTTGACATTTTTTTTATAAATAAGTGCAAGGTCTCAATGCTCCTGCATTGTCTTTTTGCATCAACACTGCCCCTATGACTTTGTCACTAGCATCTACTTGAACAACCAATGGTTTATCTGGGTTGAGTGCAACAGAATGGGTTCTGTGCTGTACAGTCTTTTTAACGGTTCAAAGGGTCTCTGGCAGTCTTCAGACCACCAAATAGGAGTGGAGGGTTTAATCTTCTCCCCCTCATCAGGGTTTTCTGCTCCCTTGGTTTTGAGTAGGTTGGTTATAGGCAATGCAATTTCAGCAATGTTGGGAATGAATTGTCTATAGAAGTTGGCAAACCCCAGAAACTTCTGCACCTGTTTTCTGATCTTAGGGGGAGTCCAGTCCTGCACTGTCTGAACCTTGGCTGGATCCATTTCAATACCTTGGGCTGATATTCAATATTCAAAAACTCTAAACAATCCATATGAAAATGGCATTTCGACAGTTTTACATACAGCTAGTTGTCTAACAGTCTCTTGAGCACTTCTCTCACCAACCGCACATGAGTTTCTATGTCCTGAGAGTAAATTAACACATCATCCAGGTAAATTAGAATGCCCTCAAAAAAGTAGGTCATATAAAATTTCATTGACCACCCACATAAAACCCCCTGGTACTCCCACAAGCCCAAATGGCATGACTAAGTACTCAAAAGCCCCCAGAGGGTAATTGAATGCAGTCTTGTATCCATCCCCATTCCTTATTTGGACTCTAAAATAAAACTCTTAAGTCCAATTTAGTGAATAGTTTTCCAGTGGCTAGTCGTCCCAACATGTCCTTCATCAAAGGGAGGGGGTACTTGTTGGTGCTACAAATCCCATTAAGGTTACAATAGTCTGTGATTAGCTGAAGCGATCCATCTTTCTTTTCCCTGAAGAAAACAGGAGCTGCAAAGGTGGAGGTGGAGGGCCAAATAAATCCTTGGGGTAATTCTTGGATATGAATTCTTTAGGGTTTTTAACTCCAGGAAGGTTCACGGCATAGAGTTTAGGTTAGGGGAGAGGGGCCCTTGGCTCCTCCTCAATAGCACAGTCCGTTTCTCTGTGGGAGGATAATACATCACTTTTCCCTCCTCAAACACCTCATTGAGGTCCCGGTAACACTTTGCATTTTGGTACTTATTCTGTGCAACATATTCACATATGTTCTCATTGGTAGTTCAAGGAAGGGGAATATCAAACTGGTGTGCACCTTGGCACCCTTTTGGTGAAAGGTTGGGCTATGAAACCTCCTCCACTGGCTGGGGGGCTTGGGAGATGGGGAAATAGACTATCCTTGGGGCTGACCAGGCTTTTTTGCTCTCTCTTGTAAAGTCTACAGACTTGGGGGAGGGAGTGTCCTCAGTTTACCTTCCAGTAAATGGCTGGCCAGGGAGCAACCAATGATACTGGATTGCTCTCAATGGCAGGTGTTTCACTCAAGTGAAGGCTGGGAAGATGGTCAAAGGTTGACACCTGGGCTCAATAAATAATAATAAAATAAAAATTTTATTTATATACCGCCCTTCTTGAAATCAGGGCGGTTCACAACAAATATAGAACATACAATACAACTATACAGATTAGTTAAAAACAATGCAGATTGATAAAAACGATACAACAATAAAATACAGTTCATAAAATTCATACCGGCAAAACAGTGCCGATCCCGAAGAAGGGGGGGGGAGGAGCATTCTGGGGTAGAGATCAGGGGTAAGCCTGCTCAAATAAGTAGGTTTTTAGCCCCTTCTTAAATTGGGCTAGGGAGGTGGTTGAGCGGAGCTCAAAGGGCAGTGAGTTCCAGAGGTTGGGGGGCTAAGATGGAGAAGGCCCTCTTAGAAGTAGACATATATTTCCCCTCTGGAACTCTTAGCAGTTGCTGCCCTGATGATCTGAGTGTGCGGGGCGGATTGTACGGGGAGAGGCGGTCCTCCAGGTACCCTGGGCCCAAGCCATTTAGGGCTTTATAGGTAATAACCAACACCTTGTATTGCGCCCGGAAGCAAATAGGCAGCCAATGTAGGTCTTTAAGGATTGGTGTTATATGGCTGGCTCTGGCAGTGCCAGTAACCAGTCGGGCTGCCATATTCTGCACAAGTTGCAGCTTCCGGGTATGGTACAAGGGTTGCCCCATGTAGAGCGCATTGCAGAAATCCAAGCGAGAGGTTACCAGGGCATGTACAACAGTTTCAAGGTCCCTCCGGTCAAGGTAGGGTCGCAGCTGGCGTATCAGCCGAAGCTGATAACAGGTGCTCCTGACCGTCGCATCCACCTGAGATGTAAGGTGAAGCGACGAGTCAAGGAGCACCCCCAGACTGCGTACCGAGTCCTTCACGGAAAGCGTGATTCCGTTCAGGACAGGTGGAACCACCGCCAACCCTGAACGGGGGGAACCTATCACAAGTACTTCCGTCTTCTCTGGATTCAGGCTGAGTCTGTTGTCCCTCATCCATCCCATTACCGACTCCAGACAGGCCACGAGAGGAGAGATGCCAACCCCGGACACTGCATCAGTCGGAGACATAGAGAAGACTATTTGGGTGTCATCAGCGT
>NW_024805679.1:0-4392 GCF_019175285.1 Sceloporus undulatus
TTCTGGCCTAGTTAAGCTATATCACAGCATGGTCTGTTTTCAACCTTTGGGCTTCAGGATCTCAGGTTCCCACTTGCCAGTCAGCCTTGCTTCCTTGATCCCCCCGCCTCACAGCCCTCTAACCTCAACTCCTATCCCACTCTGACCTCCTCACAGGCATTCCCCCTCAACCCCAAAGCTTTGAGTCTCAGGGAATTGTTTGGGAGCTATGACCTAGCCACCAGTGAATGGTGCGATGGCATTCTGGCTTCCATCATGCGAGAAGTCTGCACAGGTATTTATCCTCTGGAAGGCCTGTCTTGGCGTGCCAGGTGCCAGCCTCGGCTGCCAATCACTCTTCCTTTTCTGAGAAAGCTGGCACCTCTGTTTGCCTGAGTCAATCAACCTCTTCAAAAACAAGCCCTTGGAAAAAATTCACTGCCTCTCTTCTGAAATTTTCTTTGTCTGTCAGAATTCAAAAGGCTCGGTGGATACATTATGAGGAGGCTGCTGTGATTGCAGCATTTGTTGAGCTTGTGTGTGTCAATAACCAGTTGTGCATGTTCTTCCACTGACTCCCTTTCTCTGAGGTGATGATTGTGGCTTTCAGTATGGCATTTTTAAAGTTCTCATTAAGGTAGGAGAATGAGGGGGAAAATATTGATGAGTCTAATAATGACTCTTCCTGTAGGTATTCTCCATACATTTGGATTGAACTTAAGGTAGTTGAGTCTGTCTGCCTACTGTACATTCTGACTGGCATTGGACCTTACCACACAGGGCACAGAAGTAGGGTCAGTTTGCATTGGTCGATCCGTATTTGCGTCATATCGCATCGTTCATTCACACCCGCGCTCTCTGAATATGCTTTACCGATTCGTATTTGCGTCATATCGCATCGTTCATTCACACCTGGGCGGCCTTCCGAATCGAGGTTTTGCGAATCGACCAATGCGTATTCAGGCAAAGTGAGGCAAGTGTAGATTGGATAACCACACCAGCCCAATACAGTGTGTATTGGCTGATTCGCATCGGCAGCCTTGCGCATGCTCTGTGGGGCTCTGAACGGGGCGCATCATTTTTAACTTACGGGGTTAAGAATGAGGTCACTGTTTATTGCGTAATATCGCAAGAATTGCTGCCTTTAGCCACTTACGAAAGGGGTATGCACCATCTATATATGTGTGTGTGTGCGTGTGTGTATGTGTGTGTGTGTGTGTGTATATATATACTGTATATATATATATATATATATGCACACACATAAATACATACATACATATTTATATATATACATACATATTTATATATATATACACATAGTGGTAAAGCCAAAAGTGAGATGCCTTTTTTTATGTGTACACACACATTTGTCTGTATGAGTGTTTATACACACACACACACACACACACACACACAGTAGTATAGCCAAAAGTGTGAAGCCGTATTTATATGTGTACACATACAGCTGTGTGTGTGTGTGTGTGTGTGTGTGTTTCTTCTTTGTGGTCTCTGCGAATCATACAAATGGGTTTCACTGCGCCTGCGCAGTGCTGTTCGGAAACTTCTAGAATCACTGGACAAAGTACTCTTTGCAACATATAGAAACTTTTTGGCGGTAGCTCCGCCCACCACCTATAAAACCCCAGTTCCCGCTCTTTTCCCCAGTTCCATTTTTCCGCCGCGTTTGCTGCTGTTTGGAACTTCGCGCTTGTTAGCTTCCTCTTTGAATCACTGGTTTGACACGGACTGTCTTTGGACTTTGCCTCTTTCTGTTTTCCCCATGTGATTGACCTACTGGACTGTTGACCTTGAGCTCGGATTCCCTCTCTGTCTGTCGACCTCGTTACGATGTCTCCTCCATTCAAGAAATGCGACGTTTGCGGGGGGAAGATCCCCGTTCAGGACCCGCACTCTTCTTGTCTCCTCTGCCTGGGAAGGGACCACGATTCCAAGGCTTGCCCGCTGTGTAAGTCCATGTCCTCTCAGGCCAGAAAAAATCGGGAATCCCGTCTTTCCTCCACTATTGCCCAAGGAAAGATCTGGGAAGGGGACCCCTGTCCATCTTTGCCGCCTTCTGCTTCCGTCAATTCTCCTCCGACTTCTGCCCATGCTAGTCTGGCTAGCGCTCCACTGGCTTTGGCCCCTGCGGCTCAGGAACCTGGGCAGACCGCCCCGACTCTTATTGTGGTCCATGGTTCCACCAAACCCAGTGCCACCTCCAAGCCTGTCCAACAACCCCACAAGTCGGGTTCTGTGCCTTTCTCGACCCCGTCAGCCTCGGTCCGTGAGGAGGCGACGACTTCAAAGCGGGCAGCCACTGGCCATAAGTCCTGCGGGGCGACTCCATCATCGGATCCCAGTCCTAAGAGGCTTAAGGGCAGTGACAAGACCTCCAAGGTCCGTGGTGGGGCTGCCAAACAGGATGGCAAGACCTCTAAGGACCATGCTGGGACTACCAACCTGGATGACTCGGGGTCCTCCAACGCGAAGGCTGGTACCGAGGGTAAGGACAAGTCGGGTGCAAAAATCTCCGATATGCCCATTCCATTCTTCCCTCCTGACACACCACGGGAGTCAGCCTCCTCCAAGAAGAGAGCTCCGTCTACGGCCGCCTCGACTCCTCAGGCTCCAGCCACGAAGAGAGCTAAGGCTCGGGACCCTGTCAAGTCCCGCTCTGGATTTGTGCCCAGGAAGGCTGGCAACCGGGACCGCCCATGTTCCCGCTCTCGCTCCCTGCTTCCCAGGGACCGCCGGCCGGCGTCTCCCGAGCGGCGACGTTCTTCAAAGCACCACTCTCCCCAAGGCGAGCCTATCAAAAGGGACCCTACCGACACCAATGGTGCAATCGTTAGGGAGGAACAGTCGACTGCCCCCGGGCCTTCAGCCTCCATGACCATTGCATATATACACCCTGATGACGAGGAGTCCCACTCCCGCAGGAGGAGATCACCTTCACCCTTATGGTCCGGACGAGATTACCTACGCCTTCACCTGTGCGGGATCCGGATGACGATTCCTATTTCTACAACTCTGTCCTGGACTGCGGCCAGCACTCACATGCACACGCTGATAGAATGGCTCAGCCAAGCAAGTGGATGCAAAACACAGACCTTGCAAGGATTCAGCGTGAAAGCAGTCCAAGAAGTCAAGCCGAGGTCAGGATACCAGAAGACAAAGCAAACCGAAAGCCAAGCCGAAGTCAGGATACTGGGAGTCAGAGTGGTCAAAGCAGTCCGAGGTCAAAGCAGCCAGAAGATAACAAGGTTCTGGTCCGAGGTCAAAGCAACAAGGAATCAAGATACAAGAAGCCAGTGCTAGCTTCAATCACGCCAAGGGATCATGCAATAAACTCTGGCAAACAGTGAAGGTCTCTCAACAGTTTAAGTAAGGGAAACTCTCCCTCGTGCCACCTGAGGCTGGTTGGCTAATTGCTTCTCTGCAATCCTCTTGGATCTGCGCCTGCAAGCACTCTCAGCCCTTCTCTCTTTGAACGTAGGCACCTCCAGGCAAGCTTCCTCCCCAGAGTCATCACTAGGCTTTTGCACCATAGGAGGCCCCTCTTTAGCACTAGGACCTGGTTAGGCCTCCTCCTCTGGGGCTGGGAGGGCACAGCTGGGACCTTGGCAGAGCAGGATTGCCACCTAGTGTAGCCTCAATCAGCTCCTGCTCTGGAGGAGGCTCATCCTCCTCCTCATCCTCCAAGAGCTGATCTTGGCTGGCCATGACAGACTCGGAGACCGACAGGTTTTACGTGACAGTGCCAAGAAACGTAGCCATGCTGAAGTTCCCACCTAAGCACGACCGGTACCAAGAGGATGTGAGTGCCCGTACCAAAGCCCGCCCTCACTCCCCGACTCGCCGTCAGACGGAACAGCCCAAGGCGAGAATCGCCGTGGAGGTCATCCCTTCGGACTCGGAGCTGGACCCTCCTGCCGAATCCGATGCCCCCTCGGAGGACTTTTCGTTGGGCCTTCACCAGCCAGAGCCTGCTTCACCAACAGATGAAGTGCGAACCTTCAGCGAGCACGTCATTAAGATGTCCTGCGTCTTAGACATCAAGTTGGCCTACCCGGAGGAGGTGGCTAAGGACCCGATCGAGTGACGGGTCCAAGGCCGGGTACAGACACCGCCATCTATACCGTTCCTGCCGTCACTGGAGTCCCTCGTGAAACGCTCCTGGGACGCCCCGGCTTCTCTGTTGGGACCGCCTCACAAGATAGAGTCCCTTTACAGCAGTGCTTCTCAATTATTTTCTGTCATGCCCCCCCTAGGAAGAAGAAAACATTTCGCGCCCCCCACGCGACTGTAAATAGTATCATGTCCCACTCACAAGCACGCTTAGCATTTGAAACAGAACAGGCAGCCTCTTGTGCCGGCAAACTACATGTCCCACTCACAAGCACGCTTAGC
>NW_024805680.1:0-4390 GCF_019175285.1 Sceloporus undulatus
GTTTGGAGGTTGACAGTTATGACAACCCTAAGTCTGACACCACTTTAATTGCCATGACTCTATACTATGGGGATTCTGGGATTTGCATTTTTCTGGGATATTTAAACATCAATAATAATAATAATAATAACAACAACAACAGGATTTATTTATATGCCGCCCAATCACTGGGAATCCGGGCGGCTTACAGTAGAGGGGATAATATAAGCTCTGGTGCCCCAAAAAACTACAAATCCTAGGATTCCATATGATGGAGCCATGGCAGTTATGGTGATATCAAGCTGCATGATTTCTGCACTGCAGATGCAGCACATGAAGCTATAAAACTATGAGTTTATCAGATGTAACTAAATGTCATTGAAATGAATGGAACAAATTAGTCAGAACTCAGTCAAATACTGTTACTTGCAGTTTAACATACCCATGAATTTAGCTTGATTACAGCCAAGACATCTTCATCCTTTTCCCCACGTTCACCAAAATATCCAGTGTTTCCCACAGTTATGGTACCATCACAACCCTGATCTGAGATGTTTTCTGTATTGATATAGGCCACATATCAACACTGAAAACTTTGGCGGGTTATAGACCGCCGCTTTGAGGCGGTCTGCCACCGCCGCCGCTTGCTCCGTGCAGGAGCCGCAGCAGCCACACCGTGCAGCTCCTGCATGGAGCAAAAAAGGAGCTCCAAAATGGAGCTCCTTCTTGCGGCACCTCTATGATGTCGCGAGGCACTGCTGGCGCATTTGTGACGTCATAGGCGCCGTGACACGTTCGGACGCTATGCGTCTGATACGTAAAGATGGCGCCGGCCGTGTGGAATGGCTGGCGCCATATTGTACGGACAGAGTCCGTATTAGACCTTTTTTTTAAAAGGCCACAGTAACATGGAAATTGGGGCTATAGTGCCAATGACTTCCAGTGCTTTTTTAAAATAATGATATCAATTGATGAGGTAATGTTCATGCCTTGACAAAACATATGCCCTGATGGACACCCCAAACATACTTGATTGCAAGGGGTTTCCTTGTTGTTTCAGTAGTGAGGCACATTAGTACAGATTTTTACATCTTGATTGAAATGAACGGGGAAACCTCCATGTGTGCATCAAATTTTAATCCTCTGTGTATGCACTAAAATTCATGTGCAGCTCTAGTTTTGGGAGCATGTGTTTTATCTTTTGGAAGTACTTGCTTTGGTCTGAGCAGTGCTATTAAAATTAAGTGGGTTATGGGTTACAAGAACTTTTGGCAGAAAAGCAATTTGCACTACTGCTTGAAGTAGTGATTTATTTTATAAAATTTGAATATATATGCAAAAATGCAAATCAAGCTTCATTGGATTTTATAATTCATTCCACTGATTGTTCTGTCACTCCCTTAAAATTAGCCTCGCAATTACCACCATTAAACTTCTTTTGATACAAAAGAAAAATGTAGCTGAACGTTTTAATAATAGTAAGTAGGCATCAATTGTATATACTGATTGCCTTAATAAAGTTATTTTTATTATACCTTTGACACTCTTGGTACCTTTTATAATTATATCTTTTCCACAGTCCTACCAATGTAAGCACAACTGGAAATTTTCTAATTAGTTCCAATTATTTTTCCTCAAATTGCATTCTGTTTTTGAATTATGTTATAGCTTTCTCATTAAAAAGGTAGCTCTTAATGGTATTATTCTTTTAAACTGTACACACACCCTATAATCTTGCATTGTCTATATGCCACCAAATGCCTGAAGCAATGAAGTAATTTACTGTATGTGGCACACAAGGCTTTAATAGTGTCTTTATCATGACAGCTTCACATCTCAGAGATGTATGATAACAACAGCCCAGTCTAATTATTGGACTTTCAAAAGTTCTCAACAGTTTTTTGTATTTCAAGGCTATTTTTCACTCTAAGAATAGCAAATATACAGACAGCAGCTATTTTCTTATTAAGAAAACATCTGTCTATTCATCCCACAGGCACAGGTGTGGATGTAGAGAACAGATGTAACAGCTGAAGAACACTTCTTCATACTCGCCAACAGTTCTCTGATGAAAACTGGGACAAGCAACCTCAGAGTGTAGTTAAGATGATAAACGTTATTAATGAGGAAGAACCTACAAGCTTGTTTGCAGCTTGCAGCAGTTTGTTTTTGCCCTACTGGGAAGGGCAAGCTTTCACCCCATCCTGTCCTCTCCCCCCCTGCTAAATTAAATGAGTGAAAACTACTTTTGGACTTTGCAAATTAGGAATTTGCTGCAATTGAAGTAAGCTGAGTACAAAAGAAGAAGTGGGAGTAGGTCAGAGGAGAATGAATCTGGGACATTTCAAAACAACTGCAAAAGTGGAATAACAAAATATTAAATAGGATTGTCTCTGCCACATTGGAACAGGCTGGTTGGCATTGCTGAGCAGCATGGACCTGTGGGGAGGCTGATGAGATCCTCTAATAGGAGGAACATCAACTTTTATTGTGCGGTAGCCCACAAACTGTACGCTCGTATGGCTGAACAGTGTCGTACGAAGTTCAAAACCGTTAAGAGGATATTTTATAAAGTAATAGAGTTCTTTAATGGGAACCCTCCACCTGACAAGAAGCCAATTCATTTTAGGAGGATGAAGCAGCTGTGGGAGGCAGCTGAGAAACTCAGTTGGAGGGAGAGGTGACCAGTAGGCAAGTAAACACTTTCATCATTTGGTGTCAAAGATGAGTGAAAGGGCCAAAGTTACTAACTTGTCCCTTATGCTATTTCTAGGTGCTAGGAGGAGGGAGAGGAGGAAGGAGGAATAGACTTCCTCCTCCTCCTCTGAAGGCTCACCAAATCCTTCACCAGATGCCTCCCCAGCTGGAATACATGTTCCTCCACAGGAAGGTATGTAGCATTTCTCATATATATGTATATGTATATGTGTGTGAGAGAGAGAGAGAGAGAGAGAGAGAGTATACACACACCTCATGGAATATGTAAGTGTACTGATAGGAGTAGGAGGACACAAATGTTGTTACGTGTATATATGTGACTATTTGTAAATGTATGCGTATAGATATAAAGATATACATGTGTGCGTGTTTCTTTGTGCGTGAGTGGGTGAGTGAGTGTATGTATTTTGGTCCTTATGTACACATACATACAGAATGTTTTCCTCATACATATGATTTTGTTCTTTGCAAAGTACACACACACACACACACCTGTATGCACATTCATGTACATATATGTATGCATATCATATATTCACGTATACATACACATGCATGCATGCATGCACGCTCATACACACATGCTTCAAAAACACATTGAACGTGAATATTATTATCTGCTTCCCCAAACAGCTCCAGGAGGGACAGTCCAGGAGGAAGGGACACAAGGATCTGTTGCAGGTGCTCCGTCTCCTACAATATGGAAATATGTAGATATATAGATAGATTGGTAGATATACAAACACAGACACACACACAGACACACACATATATATGTACATAAATATTCATTTAGTTCTGTGTTTGATTGTGTTTCCTTGCATATATTTGTGTGTGTGTGTGTATTTGCACATGCACATACACAAACATTCTGCTATAGTTGACTGCACATGCCTGTGTTTAGCTCAATCACACACACCATTGTGAGTGTGTGTGTGTGTGTGTGTGTGTGTATAGTGTGTATAGTGTGTGTGTGTGTGTGTGTGTGTGTGTGTGTATATATGGATATATATGGGATATATGATATATATATCACATGACTTTTATCTTATAATTACAAGCCGCTCAGCAGGGGACAGTGTAGCCATTTGTCTTGAAGTGTTGGTCTCTGAGGAAGATAAGAGTTAATAAGGGGGAAAAAAATTGAACATTGAATTGCTAAACAGGCCAGCACATATCCCACGGTCATCCATTGCAGAAGCCCTCCTGTACAAATTGAAGGTATAGTGACCAAACATTCAGCTTGATTGGCACAAATGATGTAGGTTCAGGTGAGTGTTCTTCACTGTGGCCAGCACTGGTTTCATCCAGCTAAGGAATAACCCCCTCTTGTAAATCTTCCTGTGTATTGTCTTCATCTTCCTCCACTGGGGTAAGTGTGCACACACATGGTTCCTCTTCCTCTACTCAGAGATCTGCAGACAGGAGCAGAGAAAAAAAAGGGTGTGTGTGGGGGTATTATTATTATGCTTTATTTATATAGCACCGTAGATTTGCACAGTGCTGTACATACAAACAATAAAATAGATAAGAGTAAAGAGTAAATCTGTCCATGGCATGCAATCTAAGAAATAATAGCATAATACTTATAAATAATACATAACAATACAGAAAAGGGTTCAATAAAACCGGCAAAAAATTAAAAATGTCAAATAGCAAATAATAGTCACACAATGCCTGGGAATGTTTCTCT
>NW_024805681.1:0-4390 GCF_019175285.1 Sceloporus undulatus
GGAGAAATTCTACATCAAAGGCTGAAACGTAGGGAACCAACTCAAAGGGAGGGGTTTGGGGAAATTTTAAGGTTCTGTATCTATTTGGAACTCCTCAGTTTCAACAAAGACGTGGCAGGAATACTTCCACTCAAGTCCTTACAATAAACTTTCTGATTTACCCGAAGTTTGTTGTGGATTTTTGGTCAGAGTAATTCCAAGTCTCACAGTATCCTCCTCATACTCCAGCATTTTGGGTAACAAAGGACCTCTTGAATCAACCATGGAGCTAAGCAAGCTCAGGTAAGAAAAGAAATATTAAACAAAAGCAGGTTTTGTGTCCCCCTTTCCTCCCTTCATAGTTATTACTCATAATTGTTAAATGGAACCCCTAAATATGTCTAAAAACAAGGAATTGAGCTGGTTCTGAGAAGTTCACTAAAACCAGTTCTTAAAATCTGTGAGGTTGGTGGCTGCCTCCCAATCCCCAAGGGCCCTCTCCTGGTCCTTCCCAGAGGTCCCTTCCTCTTTGCACAGAGCTAGGCGATCCTGGCTTTGCTCCTGCCTTCCCCTCCTGGATCACAGAGGCTTGATCCCCTTCCTTTTCTCCCTCTGCTCTCCAACCATCTGCACTGCTTTACCATTTCACCTTCAGGATTTCATTCCCTCCATCTCTCTATCACAGACACCCACCCACAGAGTGTGATGCATAAAAGGGACACTTTGAGATTCATTTCTTGAGAAAGGCAGGGCAATCAATATACAACTAATGCATGAGGAAAGGCAGAACAAGGGGTCTGGGACCTGGTTTCTGATATTAGTGAGGGTAAAGTATGAGGGATGAGCCTTAAAACAACCTTAAAGCATCTCTAAGTCAGGGATGGACCACTCTTGAGAAGTGGGGTGGTCATATTGGACCCCAGGGGATCTCAGAGGCAGTCCCACATTGTGTCGCCTAAAAATACAGCATAATGTTTTGCCCCTCAATATCCTACAGCATCCCTTTGGGGAAGTGGAGGCCATTTTGCCACTGTTGGGCCTCTCTGATCCATTGAAGGGCCAAGGGAGGCCTTTTTCCCATGAAGCCTCTCCAGAGCCTCAAAAGGCTGGAAGAGGGGCTACAAAAGCCAGGAAACTTGCTCAGGAATAGGCTGAGGACCATTTAGGGCAAAAAGCATTAATCTCCATGGCTCCTTCCCACAGAATTCCAAAATTGGCAGTTTAGGATTGGATATTTAGAAACCTTACAAAGTGGAGAACAATAGTGCCTCACTAAAACTAGAAATTCCAAGGTTCCACAGGAAGTTGTTATGACAATTATATTACATGAGAAAGGGAACTAGGAATGGTAGTAGAGCACAAGTTGAACATGTGTCAACAGTGTGATGCAGCAGCTAAAAAGGCCAATGTGATCCTAGGCTGTATCAATAGGAGTATAGTGTCAAGATCAAGGGAAGCAATAGTTCCACTCTATTCTGTTTTGGTCAGGGCTCACTTGCAATAATCCTGTGTCCAGTTCTGGGCATCACAATTCAAACAGATGTTGAGAAACTGGAGCATGTCCAGAGGAAGGAAACCAAAATGGTGAATGGTCTGGAAACCATGCTCTCTGAGGAATGACTTAGGGAGCTGGGTATGTTTAGCTTGGAGAAGAGAAGGTTAAGAGTGGATATGACAGCCCTGTTCAAGTATTTGAAGAGATGTCATATTCAGGATGGAACAGGCTTGCTTTCTGCTACTCCAGAGAAAAGGACATAGGACAATGGATGCAAGTCATCATAGCGCTCTGACAGTAAATTATGAAGGGCCCTCAGTCTTCACAGGAAGGGCAATGGATTCCGGTTCCTTACCCACAGAGGCCACATTGTCATAATTCTCCATCATTACAGAACGGTACATGAGTGTCTGCTTTTTCGTCAACAGTTTCCATTCCTCCTCAGTGAAATATATCGCCACATCCGCAAAAGTCACCTGCAATAGAAATTCGCCCTCATCCAGAGAGTGACTAAACAAAAGGGGAGGAAAGCACATAGTGCATTACAAATATTATTTCAAGACCTCAGAATTCAGTCCAAGAAATAAACTTTAAATTCTGCAAGCAAGAAAAAGCTACAGCCTTTGAGATCCAGTTTGTCTCGAATTCTTTCAATATAATATACAATATGATAAACAATATAAATTCGGCCATTTCTGGAATATTATTGATTGGTTGGGATACTGACTATCCCAACATGTAAAGTACATTTAGTCACGAATGAATTATAGTGCATTTCGCCATCTCACCTAATTTCAGAGGCAAATTTCATTTTTAAAAAACAGTTCTTGGGAGTACTCTGGGCTTGAGGGCCACAATTTAGGTCCAGAGATATTCTTACATATCCCCCAGCATTTCACAGATTGGGAAAACAAGACACACATGGACAAGCAACACCAGAAGGGGGTCAAGATGGCCAAAGCTCTTAATGATGAAGATCACACAAGCGAGGAAGGGTACAGCAGTTTGCCTTTGCTTCTGACTCCTGACAAGGGAAAGACCCTGCCCCCTTCTCTCCTCCCCTCTCTCCTCTTTTGAATTGATGGGATGCACACTCTTTTGAGCTTGGAATACATTTTGCAGCAACTGAACTGACAATAGCCCTCCCTAACAGATGCATCTATATCTCAGGTGAGTCTCCTCCTTGGATGACCAGCCATGAAGGGCAAGGGTTGAGAGGGCTAGTTGTCTTCTTATCATTTCCAAGGAGCTTGACCACATCCTTAGTACTCACAGATTGAAATTGATCCAGTATGATCTCATTCACAGAGTCACTGCACACCTGACCTATGGCCTCTGCAATAATGCTGGCATCCAAGTCAGGTCTTATCACTTAAAGCAGGGGTCCTCAAATGCCAGCCCTCCAGGTGTTTTGGACTTCAGCTCCCAGAATCTCAGATCATTGGCCAAGCTGTCAGGGAGGGCATTATGAGGTAGGAAGGAAATTTGCATGTGGATGGTGATTGGCTAAGGGACAAAGAAGAAGGAGGAGCCTTTGTGGGGATCTGGAAGTCTATTCAGATTAACTGTAGACTACTGAGGTAGGAAGGAAATTTGCATGTGGATGGTGATTGGCTGAGGGACAAAGAGGAAGGAGGAGCCTTTGTAGGGCTCTGTAAATTTATTCAGATTGACTGTAGACTACTGTACTGAGGTAGGAAGGAAATTTGCATGTGTGCAGTGATTGGCTGAGGGAACAAGAGGAAGGAGGAGCCTTGTGGGGCTCTGGAAGTCTAATCAGATTGACTGTAGACTACTGAGGTAGGAAGGAAATTTGCATGTGGATGGTGATTGGCTGAGGGACAAAGAGGAAAGAGGAGCCTTTGTGGGGCTCTGGAAGTCTATTCAGATTGGCTGTAGACTACTGAGCTAGGAAGGGAATTTGCATGTTGATGTTGATTGGCTGAGGCTTCTGGGAGATGAAGTCCAAAACACCTGGAGAGCTGGAGTTTGAGGACCCCTGATTTAAAGCATCACAGTGAGCTGTGATAGCTCTTACAATGGGTCCTGGGGGGGGTACATCAGTCTGGTCCAAGATACCCCCACCTCACTTCAATAGTCCCATTATGCTTCTCTTCCCTTGGCACCTTCCTTCCTTCCTTCTTTCCTTCCATATTGAGGAGAAGGCAAGCTTGTTTTCTGCTGCTCCAGAGACTAGGACCCGGAGCAATGGATGAATGCAAAGGAAAAGAGATTCCAGCTCAACATTAGGAGGGATTTCCTGACAGTAAGGGCTGTTCGACAGTGGAACCAACTCCCTCAGAGATTTTGGTGAGTCTTCCTCCTTGGAGGTCTTTAAGCAGAGGCTGGATGGCCATCTGTCAGGGATGCTTTGATTGAAAGTTCCTGCATGGCAGAATGGGGTTGGACTGGATGGCCCTTGCGGTCTCTTGCAACTCTGTGATTCTATGATTCTATGATCAAAAGTGTTAAAAATCAAACAGGAGAAAGGCACCACTGTTTTGTGCATTTTGGATGTTATTGTTTACAGTGTGGCCAAAACACCTTCTCCTGGATATGCTTTCTAGATTTCAGGACACTATATTTTTTTTAACTTTGGTGCTAAAAGGAAAAAAACCATATAGGACCAACAACAACAACAACACAGATACAATTAAGAGACCTGACAAAATACAAATATTCACAAGCAACAAAACTTGTGAAACATACTAAGGCCACCAGAAAGAGGCACGTCCCTGGCCCTATTCTTTTCTCCACAGAAGGGCCGCAACAAACAAATTGAGCAGTGCTGTTGTGGAGCAAAAAAGAAGTGCGCGGAAGTGGCTCCTTTTTGCGCTGCACTTCTGCCGCCCTGAAGTGCCAGCGATGACGAGGGTACATTGCAGTTGCGCCTCCCTGTTTGGAGGTGGCACATCT
>NW_024805682.1:0-4390 GCF_019175285.1 Sceloporus undulatus
GACCTGAAGCAATGGATTCAAACTACAGGAAAAAAGATTCCTCCTCAACTTTAGGAAGAACTTCCTGACAGTAAAAGCTATTCAACAGCAGAATATCCTGCCTCAGAGTGTGGTAGAGTCTCATGGGTGTTCACCTCCATGGTCCCACCTTCTTCCTGGCCCCATCCATGGACCACATTCCTCTCACTGCTACCCTGGCCCAGCCTTATCTGTGCCATGAGTATGGCCAACAGAGTGGTTTGGGCCTCCAGGGTGGCAGCAAGGCATTCCTCCTGCTGGAGAAACACTCAACCACCTCTCTCATGTGCTTCCTGAACTCATGGGTTGTGTGCTCCCACTCTCACTCCAAATTTGCCAGCAGGTCCCTTATGTGTGCTTAATTTTGCTACATGAGGTGATCAACCACATTTGCAAGTTCTAGCACATGATGGGGCTGTTCACAACACTGCCATGGGCCACTCCATGTATTGCCCCTGTTGCCTCCTGTGTGTGCCAAGTCAGGATGGTGGTTTACAATTATTAGCAGGATAGGTGCCTCAGTGCAACCTGTGTCATACCCTACAGCATGCCTAGCGTAAAATAGAAGTCATGCCTCATAGCGCACATGCAGTGCAATGCATGAGTTGTCATTGTGGGAGGAAGTGTACCCTGCGCAACCACTCCCGCATTCTAAAGCAACTTGTAGCTATCATCACCTGCTGCTTGCTCACCCTGTCTATCCTGACTGGCTGCCATGTCAGCCCATGCCAGGAGTGAGCAGTCACAGGGGCAACTGGCCATGGGGGAGGTGGACGTTCCTTCCTCTCACTAGGATGTCATTCCAGAGGACTGCTCCATGGAAGTTTAGCTAATGCACATCTCATTGAAGTTCTGGGGATCCTCCTGGTCAGCTGTGCAGTGAAGGAGCATAGTCACGGGTGTACTGCACCCATCTATTTGAGCATCATTGTGGCTTTCCCTGGGATACTGATTCATGCGTGTATGCAGTTGGCCCTCAATTCCCTCCACTGCCCCCCCCCCAGTATATGGTACCTGGGGTGGTATCCGAGGGCTCCTGGGAGCCCTCTGCCAGGGTGGAATAATTTCCTCTCTGAGTGCTGGGCACCTGCACAACTGGAACCCAGTGAACAGTGGCATTGTAAGCCATTTGCTTTGGGTGTATAGTGACATCTCCACAGAGGAATTTGTCAAGTTCCTTGAAGTAGAGTATGGTGACCATGCCATAGCCACTGCATTCATTGTGGTGGCATACATCTCAGTATCACCTTCAAAGGGTCTTTCTTTTTGTCCTACATTCTTTAGCTGTGTGTTCATGCCCCTTGGCCCTCATCTCTTCTACAACCCTCTCAAATATCTTGATGTTCTTGTGGACTTTCTCCTGCAAATGTTCAGTCCCCATATGGCTATTAGTCAGCTGTCCACTCTCTGCTTCAGGAAACCTCTCTCCCTCTTCCATCCTCTTGAGCACAGATGTGTGGTGCTGAGGGTGCAGATGACTACTTGTCCTAATGGCTAGTAATGGTGCCAGTGGCAGAGTGGGAGCACAAAAGTGAAAGTCCTGAAGTACATGCAGGAATGTCAGACCAGCAAATGATTAGCAATTTGCCAAGCCCAGCAAATTATCCTGATTGCCTCCACTGGCTGCCTGGCCCTCCCCTGTCTTTCCACCAGCATGCACTCCATAAGTCAGTGTGATAGTTCACACTTTCTGGCTTGGAGCAGAGCAAATCAGTAGTTATTTTGCTCCTGTGTTTAACTCCTCCATGCAGCTTGATCCCATTTTCATCCTGTTTTGGCTACATGTGTCATCTAAACAGGTAGGTGGGAACTCTTCTTTTTGTTCATGAGTACAACCCCTTTGATTTCTGGGGGAAAAAAACCCAAATGTGGTCAGTTGGTCTGGAGTACATGAAAACTAAGCTAGAGGTGGTTCCTGGAGGTTTATAACAACATATATACTCAACTATAAGTCAAAGTATATACTTGACTATAAGTATAAGTTGAGGAAAGGCTTTGGGGCCAGAATTATGGATTTTGATATGACCTGTGGATAAATCAAGGGCAAAACATAAGGCCATGTAACAAAGTATCAAGGGGATGAAGCAAAGAAAAACAATGCCAATCAACTTACATTATTTCAGTAGGTGGGACGGATGAAAGAGGAGAGGCAGGTCAGTGCTTTCCAGACATATTACACTCTTGCCTTTCACAAGGGAATGCTTCTTTTGTAATGTATATGCAGCAAATTACTGGTGCTGTCAAAAATCTGAAAGTGGGTGGATATTTGAATTTATCTCAGTTTATAAATTATCTGATGCAGAACAGAAAGTTTTTCATAATAGCTGAAGTATCCAGCTTCACACAATTTAGTCCCCACAGGCTCTTTCTGTTCCATTTGTTTCCACCTTTGCTTGGTCCAAATCACAACTCCTTTAAGACCACCAAAATGGTTTCTATTAGGTTTAGTCCTCTTGGAATGCAGAATTGTAAGAACCCTATGGCACTCCACTTTAGACTTCCTTCTCATTTGAAGCAGTCATTGATGACAACTCTTTGAGCACAGTTTTCCAACCAATTATGAATCCATCTAGTGGTATTTCTATCTATTCCATATTGAGGCCCCATTCTCACTGGCACATCTGCCCTGGGTAGTTCCGGGTCGGATTTGCTAAGCCGGCACCAAATCTCTCCGGCAAAACGTTCATACTACCTTTATCCCGATTGAAGGTCCCCAGTTAGTTTTCTAATCAAAATATCATGGGTGACCTTAGATGGTATGCTAACATCCAGATAAATGACATCTACAGAATTCTTTGTTCTTAGCTGCCTTGAGTTCTTAGCTGCCGTCATAGAGATCCTGTGTATGAGACATTTCCAAGACCCTCCACTGTACTGCTTAGTTCTTGCAAATCCATGCCTGTGACCTCTCTGACTGAGTCTATCCATCTGGTGTGTGGTCATCCTCTCTTTCTACTTCCCTCCACTTTCCTAGCATTATTGTCTTTTCTAATGATCTCATAATGTGATGAAAGTATGGCAGTTTGATCATCTTGCCTTCCAAGTAGAATTCAGCCTTGGTTTGTTCAAGGACCCATTGTCTACCGAGACAATGAGGAAATCAAAACAGTAAAAGAGCTTCCATACCTAGGAGACCTGTCTTTCATTCAGATATGTATAACAAACCTGTTAAATTTAGTCTCACAAGCTGTGTTTATATAGTAGTCTGCATAACTAGCCAAAATCCTTTGCAGGCACAGGAATAAATGGAGCATTGAAACACCAGGCTGTATGACTGGCCACTCTAGAAACTTGACAGTCTGCTTCTTTACTTGAGTTCCAGCCTTTCTTTCCAGCCACTCACCTCAGGGAGCCTAGATTGGTGTTCTTGCTTTGGAACTGGGATAAGGGTCATAGCTTGCATACCGATACCTGACAGTATCTGGTTTCCAGGCGGCAGTTTTAAACTTCTGCTTTAAGATAATAGATTGATTTGTCCCACTGGGCCAAAACATTCTGGTACCTCTGTACATATAGAACTGCACCTTTGGGCACCAATTTTTTACCCAATGGGGCTGCATCCTGTTAATGACATATGCAAGCATAAGTTATAACTTGGTTATAAGTTAACCTACATTATCTTTTGTTGCTGCAGGGGTTGACAGTCCCATCCTCACTCTGCATTGACCAATCCCCCTGTACCTATACCCTCATACACCTACACACTGGCATCTGGCTGTGTTCATGTAGCTATATGCAAAATGATTACATTAGCCACTGAGATCTCTGGAAGACCCATGCAAATCTTACTGGCCAGTGTATACTTTTCATGTTGGAACAATGGATTTGAAAGAGGTTAATTGAGACTTGATACTATAAATAAGGCTTTATCTATAAATACTTAAAAGGGTAACAAACAATATATGCAACAGAATCATATAATGTATATACAAAACCCATATATACAAAAGATACAAAATAAAGCATAATAGTAATGGCAAACAAATTAATGACAAGTAGCAAATAATACAAATTACATAATATAAGCAAATAACACAAGTATAATGCAGCAGAAAAGAAGGCTGAGAATAGAGTGAGCAAAAGAGGGAGAGAGGGAGGCTCACTACAAAGCTAGCCTTATTAAGGCTCAAAAGTTGATTAGAGCTATGCATATACATCTGTAGGTCATCTGTGTTCTCAGTAGCTCTCCATTAACCCTGTAATGGTTATTAACCCTATAATGGCTCAAGTGTAGAGCTTGTTACTATTCCAACATCTCATGCCTGACTATGCACATCAGAGACACTTCTGTGATTCCCCTCTCCAAACTCTTCACCAGGCATAGAAGGCTGAGGGGAGAGGCTCTGCAGTAGGTCTAGGCCATCTTGGCCAT
>NW_024805683.1:0-4389 GCF_019175285.1 Sceloporus undulatus
CAAACATCCATCAATCCTGGTGGAGAATAGATATGTTCTTGACTTCCCCGACTATTAGCACAATGGTGGAAGCAGTAGAAACCCTACCAAAAATCTTATTGGATCACAACCCAATTTTCTTGTCTTTGAAGAATAAACCCAAGGAACTGATATGGAGACTAGATGAGACTTTGTTAAAAGATGGAAAATTCTAGATAAAGCAAAAACAAACCCACTTAAATCTGAATGGAGAAGTCAGCCCAGAGATCGTCTGGGACACAAGGAAAGCGGTAATGAGGGGTTTCTCTTTGAAACAATCTTACGAAAGGGAAAAATAGAGAAAAGAATTAGAAAGAACTACAGGAAAAGTTAAAGGATAAGGAACAATTACTTAAAGAAAGCCCCCAAAACAAAATGATTCAAGAACAGATTAAGAAGATTCAAAAGGAAATATCCAGATGGCTAATAGAAGACCAGGAGAAAAAATCAAGATACATCAGACAGAAACACTTGGAGAATGCTATTAACCTGGTAAATGTTTAGCATGGAAACTGAAAAAGGAAGAGGAGAAACGGATCTTTTCAAGGGTTAAAGAAGGGGACGAGATTTATTCCAACCAAAAACATATGAAAGAATGTTTATATTAATATTTCACAAATCTATACAAAGAAGAATATATTTCCCAGGAGAGGATACAAGAATCTTTGGACAGAGAAGACGTAGTAAAGACTGATGAAGAACAGAGGATCGAACTTAATAAACCAATAATGGCTCCTGAGGTGCTAGAAGCAATCAGTAAAACCAAGGCACCCAAAGCGCCAGGGACAGATGGCCTAAGCACAATCTATTACAAGAGCTAACAGAAAGAGCTAATTAAACCCCTAGTAGAAATCATTAATAGACTCTCACAAAGAAGAACGCCTGACTCTTGGAAGATAGATGATATTGCACTGATTCCTAAAGAAAGTAAAGGAGGTGCTGGAGGTGAAACATTTCAGACCCATTTCTCTCCTTAACAACGATTATAAAATCTTTGCAATGGTCTTAGCAGAAACATTTTTTAAAACCCTAGAAAATATCATAAATGCCGACCAAATGGGTTTCCTCCCAAAAAGGCACCTCAGAAACAACATGAGAAATTTACTAGATATTATAGACTTCTATGAGAAGAAAATAGATTTAAAAACAGCTATAATTTTTCTCGAGGCCAAAAAAGTGATCGATGAAGTTAATTTGAACTTCATGTTGGAAACCTTAAGAAACATGGTTCTAGGAGATAACTTTATAAGCTGTATAGAAGCAATCTACAGAAAACAAACGGCGAAACTTATTATTAATGTGGGAAAGCGAAGGCGTTACCTGTAATGAGAGATACCCCTCTCACCTTTGTTATTTATGGCCACTTTAGAGACGCTGAGTCCTAGCATTAAAGAAGATAAGAAGACCAAAGGCCTGGAAATAAAACAGGAAGAGTACAGACTTAAACTATACGCGGACGACGTGGTGATATACTTATCTGACCCAATAGAAAGTGTTAATCCCCTGCTTTATAAATTAAAGGAATATGGACAGTATTCAGGTTTCCGGATTAAAAGGGATAAGACAAACATTTTACCAATTAATTTAACCAAAAGAACGATCAGGAAAATCTATGAGAAGTGACTGGCTTTAAAGTAGAAAAAAGGTCAAATATCTAGGTGTTGAGTTCACCTCTAAAAACCAAGACGTCTTTAAAAACAGCTACAAGAAAATATGGGGTGATATCAACCAAGATCTCAATAGATGGGCTAAACTCAATCTGTCACTCTTGGGTAGGATCGCGACAGTTAAAATGAACGTACTGCCTTAATTACTGTTCATTTCAGACTATACCTATCCTTCTTAATGACAAACCATTTTTAGAACGGCAGAAGGACCTTCAAAGTCCATCTGGGCAGGAAAAAACCTAGAATCAGATTTAAATCTCTAATAGATGATGTAACGATTCACAATCCTCTCTTCTATTTTGACCCGACGCTTCTTTGGGTGTTTGAAGGACAGTCGTGTGGATGGATTTTAAAACACAGACCAAGCGGCTGGTTAAACAAGAATATAATTGAAAAACCCCTCTTCCTGAGTCTGTTTCCCCTGAGTCTCTCTTCTCCAGACTCTCCAGAACTAATCCTGTCCCTCTCTGGACAAAGCAGTTCCTTAAGTAACCATCCCTCAGGAACTATGGGAACCCACTCCTCTCTTGGACTCTACTGTTCCCATCCTCTCTATCACTATCTCCCACTGAACTCCCGCTTCATCCCTCAGGATTGCAAACCCTAACTGACTCCACCCAACTGCCAAGCGGAATCTTCAAACTCCTCAGCCAGCACCTGATTGGCTTAGACTCTCTGGCTTCTGATTGGCTGGTTTGTAAGTCAGTCCGTCACATGCCTCCCCCTTTAATAGGTTCATTGAGACACAGAACCAAACGGTTCTATGGTCCAAGGAACTCCCAGTTATCAGTTATACTTACCCATTATATATAACATTATACACACATCAGGTGACACATGTGATCTATTTCATATACTTGTTTTATCACTAACCATTACCAACTTAAATATCTTGGTATTTTCCTGTATGTGCCCCTTTTAAACATATGTCTAATATCAGTTTTACTTGTTATAACAACTTACCATCATTTTCTTATAAGTTTAGCATATTATAACCATACCCCACATCATTTGTTGGGTTTTAATATTTTAATAACACTTAAATAACCCTTTTTCCCAACTTTAGATCTTTATATGTTCCATTTAAATGTTTTTATCAAACATATTTAATCTTTTAACCCTTTTCTCTTATTGATGGAGCATCATCTCCAACCACTTTGACCCCGTTCCCAGTATGGTTTTGAAAACATTTCATCTTCCATTATACTAATGGCAAACTACAATATATTGGTTTTCCAGTCTATCAACTCAATTATATCCTTGTCCTTTTCAGGAGTCTTCTCTGGATCAGTCCTTGTAACTGACCACGTGTTTCTTTTTACCGGCTGTGGACTTAACATCTCATCTAGTAAAAAGTCTTTGCTTCCTCCTGTTTCACTGGACCACATTCCTTGAGTGCGCTCAGCAATCTTTACATCTTCTTCTGGAGACCGTAAAGTGTCCCTTATCAAAATCATCCCGTTCTCTAGATAGTTCATCACAATCTTTGGTCTTTTTCCCTCTGTTGAATCTCCCTTTCCAGTTGGTTGATGGCTTTTGGGGTCCCACCGACGCTTGTCTGTCATCTGGTTGCCACCAGTATGTTTGACAGTGAAGTTTATAGATGTGAAGATGTTCTGCATATACACATCTATTCTTTCAACTTTTACTTTAAGATTCTTCCAGTCTCTGTGAACTAAACCTTTTTCTTGGGTTATATCACCTATTTGCCAAACTACATATTTTTCAACACTGTCCCATTTAATATATAGCTTCCAGAACCCTAAACTCTTTATTAGAACCTACAAAAGCCTGTTCTGATGCTTTTAATAACTACTTCACAGACAAAATCTCTCAGATGAGAGCCAATTTGGATGCCGGCCTTACGACAGTGGTGACAGGAGAGGTATCCAGAGCCTCTGCCTATACTCTTCTTCTGGTTGAATTTGAGTCAATTAGTACAGAGGATGTGGCCAAGCTCCTTGGGAGAATGAAAAAGACCACTTGCTCTCTCAATCCTTGCCTGTCTTGGCTGGCCGTCCAGGAGGAGATACCATCAAGATGCTGCTGAAAACATAACTAATGCATCTTTGAGGGAAGGCTGTCTTCCATCTTGCCTCAAAGGGGCGGTGGTTAAACCACTTCTAAAAAAAGCCTTCCCCTTGACCCTCTGGACAGAAACAATTACAGTCCAGTTTGGATCTTAATATTCTTAGGCAAGGTATTCAAGAGGGAAGTCGCCATTCAACTCCAAGCAGTCTTGGAAGAAATGGATTTTTCTACATCCATTTCAAACTGGATTTAGGACAGGTTACAGAGTTGAGACAGCCATGGTTGCCTTAGTCAGTGATCTCCATCTGAGCATTGACAGCTCTTTGAAAAGGGGAAGTAGTGTGACCCTGCTGGTGCTACTGAAGGCCTCTCAGCGGCCTTCAATACCACTGACCACAGTATCCTTCTGGAACATATGGGAGAGTTGGGAATTGGGGCACTGCTTTCTAGTGGTTCAGGTCCTACATCTCGGGCAGATTCCTGTCACTTCGTCCAAGAGGGAGCTCAAGTCGGACATCCCTCAAAGCGTGATTCTGTCCCCAATGCTATTCAACATTTACATGAAGCTGCTGGGTGAGATCATTTGGAGACATGGGGCGAGGAGCAGGGATACCTTGAAACAGTAATACATGCGCTGGTCACCTCTCGGCTTGACTTCTGTAACACACTCTAC
>NW_024805684.1:0-2195 GCF_019175285.1 Sceloporus undulatus
TAAAAATAATAAAATAACCTTTTTCATGGCATATTAGATTATGTAAGCATCCAGTCAAAGGGAAGCAGGGCTTAGTGGTTATGATGCCAATTCTGATTATTGTAAGGCCCAAGTGCCATGTGACAGAGTGAGTTCCTCTCATTAGTCCCAGATTCTGCCAACCTAGCAGTTTGAAACCATGTAAAAATGCAAGTAGATAAATAGGTACCACTTTGGTGGGAAGATATCATTGCTCTGAGCACTCATGCTGGCCATGTGTTCACAGAGTTCTCTTTCACAACACTGGCTCTTCGGCTTAGTAACAGAAATGAAAACCACCTCCTACATTCAGTCACGACTAGACAATCTTGTCAAGGGAAAACCTTTACCTTTTAAAGCATCCAATCATCTCCTAATATATCAAATAAGACTGGAATTCCCGTTTCACCTTTTGTGTATTCCTAAACTTCCCTTCCTGCCCTCTCATTTCTGGGGACTCCAGATCTTGTCTAGCTGTTGTGAAAACCATGAAGCATAATCAGTTAGACTCATACAGAATTGTATTTTTTTTTTAATATTGTGAAGCTGCTCTGAGTCCCAGTTCTGGGAAAAGAGCGGGATACAAACAACAACAACAACCCCTCTTATATTCCCAATATCAAAACAAACTCTCTACTTTGGTAAACCTTCACAGGTTTGATTGGGAGGCAAACGTTAGGTGTCCCACAGAATCTCTATGGATGGGGGTTAGCTTTAAAGGTTTAAATATGAGGGCAAAACATAATCTTGTTGCAGTTCCCCCTCCCCCTGCATGTATGATGACTGTTACCCTCAGGCCTCAGTCAGGGTCCTTTTGTTCGGTTTTCGTCCACCTCCCAAAGCCCGCGTACTCAAGCCTCACAGCTTTCCATTGACCCTTTTCTTCAAGACAGGTAGCTATTACTTCATCCAGCGATAAGACTCTGCTACCTCCCTTCTATTTTTCTATTCCAGTTAGCTCTGTACATGGGTTGTTTGAATGGATTATCTTCTTGTGTGTGTTCTTTTATATTATAATAAAAGTGCATGCAATTCCTCATGCCTGGAGTCTCTATTAGCGATTACCAGTATAACTGGTGCTTAATTCCTGCATATGTTACCCCTCTTGCAACACCAAGCTAGATATTCCCCACATTAATTAAATATAGATTGCAGGGGTCAGTGGAGATTCTACAAGCCCCATACATTTAGATTAACAATTATTTCCAAATTCTTTGTCCAGTATGTATTCCAAGATATCCAAGTGACCCCCCAAAAAACAAGGTAATAGTGGAAATATACTGCTATCTGTAGTATTAGCATTAGCAACAAATCAATACACTTGGCTTTCCAATTTATACTGAGTTGGTGTGGATGGTAGTGTAAACTTTATAAAAAGTGAAAAATCTCATTTCTTTGAAATGGAAAGCAAATCTATTCTCTGCCCAGTTTTAAGAAAAAAGGTTTCCCCTTCTTAAAAATTGCTTTATGTGATTACAGCTATGCTGCAAATGCCATTTCACTATTGGGAAGGACTTTAAAAAATGTCCCTCTGCTTTATTTGTGCTTCAGGTCAGATTAACTAAAATGGTTATTGTGTCACCTAGAAACTCCTGACAGCTTCAACACCAGACTTAAAAAAAACCCTATACATTATTATTATTAAAAAAGCCAGCAGCTACAAAGACCATTTTACCATTTCTGCAATGTTTTCATAGCAATTTGATCTTTACAGTTTTTTAAAAGAAAATCTTTGTACTTGGAACAGATGGAAAAATCGAAGAAGGAAAAATGGGCTTGAAATCCTTTTTGACTGGCTTCTCATCTCAGAACTTTGCCCTTTCAGTAATGTCCAAATGTCTAGAAGAATACTCAGTGATACGGTGGTCCACATTTTGCTTCCTCTGGTTGAGGAATCAGTAACATCCCTACTCTGTAAGCATTTATGGCTGTTGGCTTACTGTCAACCACTTCAACAATTAAAGGCACATAACTGGTACAGTATACATATACTTAATCAGTGTCTGCAGTATGAAATTACTTACATATGTGAATTAACCATTCTAGATCCAACATCTCTGAATTCCTCTATTTCCTCTCATTCAAACAACCCAAAAGGGGCGGCTTAGAGGCACCCCTTTTAATAATAATAATAATAATAATAATAATAATAATAATAATAATAATAATAATAATAA
>NW_024805684.1:2205-4389 GCF_019175285.1 Sceloporus undulatus
ATTTTATTTGTATACCGCTTTTCCATAGATCAAAGCGGTTTACAGACCATATAAAAAGCATTAAAACATCTCATAAAAATAAATAAAATCCACTAATACAAATTATACAAAATCTGAACACAATCATTCAACAGGGTAAGGCAGAGAATCGATGGGAATGGGAATACACAGCTTCATTTTACAGGGGGGAAGGCTTGACAGAAGAGGAAGGTTTTGAGCCTCTTTTTAAATGTTACCAGGGAGGTCACAAGACGGAGCTCCTCGGGGAGACCATTCTAAATTTGCGGGGCCGCCACTGAATAGGCCATCCGGGATGTAGAAACATGTTTGGAAGATGGAATTTCCAACAAGTTCTTCCCGGTTGTTCTGAGTGTGCAGGGCGGATTATATGGGGAGATGCGGTCCCTCAAGTAACTCGGGCCCAAACCATATAGGGCTTTATAGGTAATAACCAACACCTTGTATTGGGCTTGGAAGCAAATAGGCAGCCAGTGGAGATCTTTCAGAATAGGTGTTATATGGTCAAACCTGGATGCACCGGTGACCAATCTGGCTGCCATGTTTTGTACTAGCTGAAGCTTCCAGGCTTGGTACAAGGATAGCCCCATGTAGAGCGCATTACAGAAATCTAGACGAGAGGTTACCAGAGTGTGTACCACAGTTTCAAGCTCCCTTTGGCCTTTCTAGGCTGGATCAGGGCCAGGGCACATGGATACCTGGCCCCAATCCAGCCAGAATCCACCCCAGAATCTCCTCCTTTTCGGGGCTGAAAAAAGCCGTCCCTTCTCCCTTAGAGCCAGCCTTTTCCCATATGCCACACCCCTAAGCAAGACAGAAGCCAGCTAGTGTGTAATCAGCAGTCTGACTTCAATCCCGCTTGGGGATGTGGCATGTCTAAACACCATGCCCCCAATCCAGCCCCAAGCAGGCTCAAACAGGCTGCCGGTACAGCTCCATTGTCTCTGATAGTGTTTTTCAGTGGGACTGGTTCATACATTTTGCTCTTACCCTGAAGAATTCTCTAGTGGGCATGTCAGTATGTATGTTCTGGTACTAAAAGAGGTGCACTTTTGTCTGCACACAGACAAAATCCATGTTCTTGTGACAGTGAAGCTATTTCAACATATTGTAAATGGCATTCAGAATGGATGTAGGTATGTGTTCATATATCAAACCTATTTTCTTTAAGTTAAAAGGGAAACAGAAATGCATATTTTTATATAGGTTCTTTGAGAGGAAGTGGAAATCTCAGTTCCTTATAATTTGTTTTTATTTAAATAAATGCTGTTTTGACTATTTGGGACCATACTTATGTCTGCACTGTGCAATCATTCTTTATGTAGGTGTTTTAATCCTAATGTATTGTGATCTTTAATTCATTGTCACTAAGTACACATTGGACTGAGCCTCATTGCTTTGGAACTCTATATAGGATCAAATTGCAATGTGGTAGAGTCTTTGAAACCTTTAAGCTTCTCACTAAGCAAAAAGCAAGGCAAGGTCAAAAGACTGGGCTGATAGGGTCCAACTGCAACTTGAGGGTGCTGAAATCTATCCCTTTCCTTCATGTTTCTTTTTTCCTTTTAAATTAGATGCAGCAATTAGAGCTTGCAAAGATGCAGCAAAGGGAGGCTAATCGTGCAGCTCTGGCAGCTATTGGGCCAAGAAAGAAGAGACCACTGGAATCCTGTAGCCTTGCCTCTGGATTTGAGGTATGTATTGTCATGTTGCATTTTCTCTTCTGGTTACAAATCATTCAACTAGTGAACCTTGTTTTGTAGAATGTGTTGCCTCCTCTGGGGCATCTCATATAGCTGAATATTTCTATCCATTTTATAGGAAGTGAAGAAATTGTTTGGCATCCAGAGAAGTCTTTTTGATTGTATAGTGTGTTCAGTTCTGAGAGACTTGTTTTAGTGCTCCTGCAGCAAAATGTAGTATACAGAAAGAGAAGTGCTCCTCCATTTCCTGTAAGTGTGGCTGATGAGATTTAAAAAGAAATACAGTCGGCCCTTCTTATACATGGAATTTTTTATACACGGATTCAAGTATCCATGGTTTGAAAATGTTTTAAAAAAGTAAATTTCAAATATCAAACCTTCATTTTTCATTTTATATAAGGGACACCATTTTGCTATGTCATTATATTTAATCGGACTTGAGCATCCATGGATTTTGTTATAC
>NW_024805685.1:0-4388 GCF_019175285.1 Sceloporus undulatus
ACATTTGGAGGGCAGGAAGAGTAAGTGGAGAGGAAGGGGTCTGGGCAGCCTCCCTGCCATCCTCCCCACAGACCTTTCCTTGCTCTCCAAGTGCCCCGTTTGGGACACTTGGAGGGCAGGAAGAGTAAGTGGAGAGGAAAGGAACAGGGCAGCCTCAGTGCCTCCCTCCCCACGGACCTTTCCCTGCCATCCAAGTGTCCCATTTGGGATACTTGGAGGGCAGGAAAGATAAGTGGGGAGGAAGGGTGCAGGGCAAAGTGCCACTTCTGGCACGCGTGGCTAAAAAGGCCAATGTCATTCTAGGTTGCATTAATATGAGTATAGTTTCTTGATCAAGAGAAGTAATAGTGCCGCTCTTTTCTGCTTTGGCCAGGCCTCCATTGGAATAATCCTGTGTCCAGTTCTGAGCCCCACAATTCAAAAGGATGTTGAAAAGTTTGAACATGCCCAGAGGAGGGCAACCAAAGTGGTGGAGGATCTGGAAACCATCAAGCCCTATGAGGAGCGGCTGAAAGAGCTGGGTATGTTTACCCTGGAGAAAAGAACGTTAAGAGTGCATATGATACCTAAATATAGGAAAGGGTCATATTAAAAATGAAGCAAGCTTGCTTTCTGCTGCTACAGATAAAAAGAGACACCACAATGGATGCAAGCCATGGAGAAAAAAGGTTCCACCTGAACATTAGGAGGAACTTTGGGACAGTAAGAGTTCTTCAACAGTGGAATATACTCCCTTAGAGTTTGGTGGAGTCCTCTTCTTTGGAGGTCCCTAAACAGAGGCTGGATGGTGCTTGGAATGTGTATTCCTGCATGGCAGAAGAGGGTTGAACTGGATGGCCCTTGTGGTCTATTCCAACTCTATGATTCTATAACTCTAGTGGAATCATAGCACCATGATAATTTAGCAAAATAGGGACCTCAGTCTTCATAGAAAGCAGAATGGATTCCGGTTCCTTACCCAAAGAGGCCACATTCTGATAATTCTCCAACATCACATAACTGTACATCAGTCTCTGTTTCCTGGTCAAAGTTCCTTCCTCCTGCAGTGAAATATACCGCCCATCGCAAAAAGGTCACCTGCAATAGAAACATAGCCCTCATCCAGAGAGGATAAGCAAAAGGGGAGGAAAAGAATGGTTCATCCCAACTAGTTTTCATCACTACAATTCAGTAAGGAAATAAAAACTTTAATCTGTCCGCAAGAAAGAAAAAAAAAATACTGGCCTTCGAGATCCAATTTGTCCTTGAATACGTTTCAATATAATATACAATATAATAAACAATATAGTTTAGGCCATGGCTGGGATATAGAGGATGGATTAAGATACTCACTATCCCAACACATACAGTGCATTTAGCTACCAAAGAATTATAGTGCATTTAGACATTTCTTGCCACATTTCAGAGGCAAAAGTTAATTTTAAAAAACTGTTCTGGGGAGCATTGTGGGCTTGAGGGCCACTGGGCTCAACCCATATTTAGACCCAGAGATGTTCTCCCATATCCCCCAACATTTCACAGATGGGAAAAGGAAGACACATGTGGACAAGCAACACCAAAAGGTGGTCAAGACGGCCAAAGTTGTTTATGAGGAAGATCACACAAGCTATGAAGTGCACAACAGTTTGCTTTTGCTTCAGCTGGGAAGGGCAATAACCTGCCTCCGTCTTTCCTCTCCTCTCCCCACTTTTGAGTTGATGGGATGCAAACTGAATGGCAATCAGGAACTGAAGTGAGCTGAGAAGGGGGAAAGTGGGAGGAGGAGAGAGCAACCAGGACATTTTTAAAAGCCCCTGAAAAAGTGGGGTGACAGCAGATTGCTAAATTGGGAGCGTATGTTCTCCGTTTGCTTTCATGAACTGGCCCAGCAGTAACACAGATGAAATTAATAGTCAAGAACCTCTACTCACCAAAGTGTTCTTGTACCTTTGCATCCTCTTTCTCTGGGAGCCCAACTCCCTCCGCTTGGCCTCTGTGTCAGCCATCAGGTGGGCAGGGGTCCTGATGGTCTTTCACTTGGGTCACTTCCAGCAAAAGATGTCCCAAAGCTGTGTCCAAGGGGGCCGAGATGAAGTTCCTGCGAAAAGAGACCAGAGATTCAAAAAAGAACGTAAATTGGTTTGCTTATAAAGAATCAATGCAAATAGATAGAACTGGTTATAGAATAAAGAGATGTGAAGATCCTAATGATCAGGGTTATGATCTTTCATGGTTCTTTTACAGACAATTAAGAGAGCTCTTCCTAATGGATAAAAAACAATCCGGTATTTGCAAATCAGACTCTGATCTAGAACAGGAAATAATGTTGAATAAAGATGCCTTACTAGCAAGACTTTATAATTGTATTATTCAAATCTATACAGAAGAAGAAGTTATTAAAGAAAATACAGTTAGATGGTCTCAAAACTTTGGTTTTGCAATTGAATTAGACCACTGGGAATACACTTGGGAAAACAGATTGAACTATACTTGCAGCCAAAACATCAAAGAGAGTTATTATAAAACATTCTTGATGGTATTTAACACCAGAGAGAATAAGCAAGATGTATAAGAATTGCAGTAGTTTGTGTTGGAAATGGGAAAAGGAGCAGGGCTCAATCTATCAAATGTTTTGGACTTGTGGGAAAGCGATACAACTTTGAAAGTTGATTTATTTTGAAATTAAGAAAGTTGTAACTATATCTTTTAAATTCTCGCCTGAATATTTTTGCCTAATATAATAGAACAATCCATAGGAAAAAAGCATGGTAAAATATTATTTTATATGTTGTCATCTGCAAGAATAGCGTTTGCTCAGAGATGGAAAACTAAAGAAATACCTTCAAAAGAAGATTGGATATTTAAGCTTCTGGACATGATGGAAATGGACAAACTCTTAAGAGGAATTAGAAACGAACCGTCAAATTTATATAAAGGAGACTGGAATAATATAATTGAATATCTCCAGAAGCATGGAGGGAAAATGATACTTTAGAGACATAACTAATTTAAGTTGAAGTGTTTTAATTTATCCAAAGAAATATAACAGCTGTAAAACAGAAGTATGTTGGGAGGTTAAAAGCCCAATGATGTTTAGTTTAATCTAATGAGAGCGATTTTGCATCAACTGTTTTACAATTTAAATGAGGAGTGAAAGAGAAAATAAATGATTCGTAAGGATAAGGATAAGTAGAACAATATATATTTGTTTTTTACTTATTAACAGATAATTAAAAAATGAATGAGTTAGAAATAAAAGTTAGTCTGGTAGTTTGGAAGCAGTGGATGGTAAATGTGAGTAGGTTTGTCTTTAACGCTCAGTGCTATGGAATCCTGGGATTTCACTTTTGGACACTTAGCCTTCTCTGCCAGAGAGCTCTGGAGCCACAACGAACTACATATCCCAGGATTCCACAGAATGGAGCCAGGAGAGTTAAAGCGGTTTCGAACTGGATTATTTCTGCAGTGCAGATACAGTCTGCTTATCTGTCTAATCCTTATTTTCGTTGTTCTTGTTTGTTTCTATGTTTATTTGGGAATAATATGAGAAAGTCTGGTCTGTCTCCTTCCTTCTTCCCTTAAAGTCTCTTAATAAGAAAACTTGAGAGACTTTTAAAACCTCCCAAAGAAACTACTTTTGGCCTTTTTTGGTGGCAATCCTCCTCTTAGAAGCCAAAGCCCAATGATTGTGAATAATAATAATAAGTCTTGTATTAAAACTATCCTCCCCATTTCTGGTCTCTTTTAAAACTCATCTTTCCCTGAAGGAGCAGACCTGTGTAAGAAAACCCTCTCAGAAAAGACATACAAAAGACACACTTCCTTCCTTTTGGCCCAAGGAGCCTGGCCTCCTTCTGACTCTGGAGCCTCAGGAGAGAAAGAGATGCCTCTGTTCAACTGAGGCCTCAGAGAAGGTTCTGGAACATTATTCCCCACAGTCAGAAGCAGCACAAAATGTCTACCAGAACACAAAATGGCTTCCTCTACCTCAGCGCTTGGCAGTTTTAGGCCTTCAGGGAACCCAAAATGGAGGATGAAAGGGCCCCAAAGTCAGAAGGTCCTCAAACAGGATTTCCAAACCTTAACAACACCTAAAATGCCAAACCAAAAGAATATTCCCAGAGTTGTATAGCACTGAGCCATGGCCATTACAGTGGTGCAAAGCAAGAATGCCCAGCGATGGTGGCATTAATGATGATTAAGGTCTGGGGGCAGCTCTATCCTCCCCCCCCAGGCCTGATATCATCATCATCATCATCATCATCATGATCATCCTTTGCTACAGCATGAGAGCCACCATTAAAAGCACTGAAATGGCCTTTGGGGAGTCCCACTCTCCCACCTTCAGAGAGAGTGGGCCATGCCTAGAAAGACTGCTGGGCCTCCTTCCTCCCCTCCTTAATGGCAGT
>NW_024805686.1:0-4388 GCF_019175285.1 Sceloporus undulatus
ATTCTGTCTCCCATGCTATTTAACATTTACATGAAGCTGCTGGGTGAGATCATCCAGAGATATGGGTCAGAATGTTATCAGTACGCTGATGACACCCAAATATGCTTCTCCATGTCTCAGACTGCTGCAGTGACTAAGGATGGCATCTCTCCTCTGAATGACTGTCTTGGATCGGTAATGGACTGGATGAAGAAAAAAAGACTCAAATTGAATCCTGGGAAAACCGAGGTACTCGCTATAGGAACCCCAAAGCTGTCAACCAGTCCTGGACAGGGTCACACTTCCCCTAAAGGACTGTGTCCACAGCTTGGGAGTGCTCCTGGACTCATCCCTTTAATTGTCATCTCAGATAGATGCAATGGCCAGAAGCGCTGGTTATAAACTTTGGTTGATACGCCAGCTGCGACCCTGCCTGGACCAGGAGGACCTAGAAGCAGAGATACGTGTGCTGGTAACGTCTCAATTTCTGAAACACACCCTACATGGGGCTACCCTTGTGCCAAGTTCGGAAGCTTCAGTTAGTCCAAAATATGGCAGCCAGACTGGTCGCTCGTAAATCCAGTTTCGACCATATAACGCCAGCTCTAAGAACCCTTCACTGGCTGCCAATCTGCTTCCTGGCACAGTACAAGGTGTTGATTATCACTTTTAAAGCCCCACATGGCTTGAGTCCATGTTACTTGTGGGAGCACCTCTCCCTATATAATCCACCCTGCACTCTCAGATCCTCAGAGAGGAACCTACTCCAGTCACAGAAGACCAGATTAGCTGCAACTTCCCAGAGGACCTCCTTTTCAGCCACTCCGAAACTGTGGGAGGACCTGCCGGAGGTCTTATCACCACCTTAGATGCCTTCAAGAAGGCCATTAAGAAGGATCTCTTCTGGTGAGCATTATTAGACTGACCTCCTGGAGAAGGAGAATCCCATCTATTTTTGATGGACCACTCCATCTAATTATTGTAGAGCAAGCTTTTGATGTGGTTATTTTAACTGTTGAACTTTGTATTAATTTTATTGGCGGGAGGGTTCAGGGTTTAATGTGTTTTTGTTGTAATTTGTATTATTATTATTTCTCCCTCATTGGAGGTAGATTGTGCAAAGGATGTGGGACCATCACACTGCTCCTTCCCAACTGACGGGGGAACAGACCCGCATCAATCACAGTGGCTACTGGCTGGTAAAGTGAGATTGGGGGACTTTCACGTTCCAATTTATCCCTTAAAATATGGGCTATGTAGGGTCCATGAGTTCATAATTCTAGTTTACATATTTATATCCTAGTATTGCAGCCATCCTTGTAATGCAGTCGTGTGCATAAATGGGCAGACACCAAAACTGGAATTAGAAAATGGGGAAGAGATCAGAATTAAATTACAAAGGCAGAGGCATTTGCTGAGAAACATAGGGGTGAAGCAGACAGGTGGCAAGGAGCAGCTTCGGAGCAACTTCTGGATGCTTTGGGGGTGTGCTTCATCTCAGTACCATGCCACTGAAGCAGCCAGAAGCCACTCCTTTTGCCCTGTCTGTTTCAGGCCATAGAGTTCCACTGGCTTCAATCCAAGGACATTCCGGTAGCCATTCTGGACCATCCCAGTAGTTGTTGCATGTCATGGGTGCAGAGCAGAGTAGTACCTGTACCAGCCTTTGTGCTGGCCCATTGTATTATGGGCAAATGGGGAACTATACGCATCACTCCTCCCACAATCATGCAAACATTACTCCAACAGGATCTCAGCCACCATCAAAGGCATTAGTTTTTCCCCAAAAAATCATGCAGGGGTAATGAAAGAACTAGAGAAAAGATGATCTCCTGGCAAAGTTCAATGTGAGAGTGTAACAGTTTCCTAAGGAATATTCAGTTCACCCTCAACATCTTGCCCGCAGATGGAAGGAAGATTCCACCTGCCACAGACTCATATCCCTCCTAAGTATTTCTATTCTAGATATTCTTGGAAGTTGTTAAGGTATTTTTTTTTAAAAAAAATAAGATACTTTATATAAAAAGTGTGTGTGTGTGTGTGTACATATATATGGCCTCTTGGCTGAAGTGATTCCATATAAATTGATTTAGTTGTTATGTTCTCTCTGGAAATGAGCAGCTTGAGTGTATGCTGACAGTTTTGTTGTGTTTTCCTATGTTCTTAGGAAAAGATACTCATGAAATGTAAATTAAAAGAGAAGTGCTCATCAGTGGCACAATATTTCTTAGCAAATGGAAGTACAATAACATGTGGCTGATCTAGAAATGCATGAAGAGTTTGATCTTCTTATATGAAATTACCTTTGCTCTGCCCCTTTTGAGGCATATAACCCACTCTAAACTTAGCTGTCCTCCAGGGTTCACACTTCTCTGAATCATATGATGCCATTTTTGCCAGCTGAAGAGCTACATTGACTGCTTCTGTCTTTCCAAGCCCTGGTCAGTGAGTTTTGTCTTCCCTAGAACACCATAAACAGCATAGAGCCAGGAAATCTGAAAGCCTATCTTCTATGTGAATTTGCCTAAAATTTATGTCCACCATCTCAAAGATAGTGATGTTGACAGGCATGAAGGACTGAGAATATTGTGAAACAGTATCTGCACTGTGGAACCCCTTCCTTGAGCAATTCAGATTAGGGGTCCCCCCCCCTCTATTATCCATTAGGCAGCTGCTTAGACCTAGAGATGGGCAAATTTGTAAGCTTCACTTCTTCAAATGTTGTGACTTTTTGTAAATTCCAGTCAACAATGAACTGAAACAAAAAGCCCACACACCCTTCACTGGAATACGCAAAAATATCAGTTTCACTCCCTCTCCATTTAAATTTTGTGAATTTTGTTAATAAAAACCAAACTGAAACATAACTCTTAATCTGTTAATTTCACAATTGCCTGTTCCTTGGAATGCTTCTTTTTAAAAGAATTGTGATATTACTCATTACACTGATCACTCAACAGCTCATTGTTTGTTGCTCTTAATGCAAACCAGAAAGTAACTTGCATCCATATGGATGTATGGTGAAAAATCCCCCCTCAAAGGTATAAAATATACTTTGTGCAGTAAATTAAAAGAAAACCTATAAAAATTGATGTACAGATGACATCTAACTCCAAATAAACTGTCAAAATGGCTCAGAATGTTTCCAATCAATGTTGAGGATGTCAAGATAAGAGGAATTCTGCCTCCCCCCAACCCATATATGGTTGACTTGTAAGAGGGCTAAAAGCATGCACCTTGTGCCACTGTTTAGGGCAGCCAGCCTGCAAAGGCAGTTCTATCCCTCCCACCCTTCTCATTTACTCACACACAGATTGTCTGTTTTTCTTTCTGGCGAAGGCAAGAATCTCTTTAGTGTGAGCAGAAGAGTGGCTGCTGATTTTCTTGTAGCAGCTGTCTGTTTTGGGACCATTTGTGGTGTTAGTATTTCCATACTGAATGGAATGGAATGGAAGTGGGTGCAGTGATGTCATTAGGGGGTACGGTGGAGCAGAGTGCTCTGAGTGTCACTACAGAGGGGAGTGTCATCCAGTGGGGTAGTACAGCATGGGAGGAATGGGGGAATGCCTTCTGGATCCCGCACAGCCATGGCCACATGGGACTTACAAGGCTGAGGGAGGGTGGCTGCCTTCTGGGTCCTGCATGGTAATGTCCACGTGGGACACAGAAGCTCGGGGGGGCTGATGAGAGAGAGCCAAGCATGCCCCCACTCACTGCTGGGGTGCCATGCTACATGCCATGGCAGTGAGATGGGTGGAGTGCCCTGTTGGTATCACCCTTGGAAGCCCCATCCCCAGAAGCCCCACCTCCCTGCACCAGGTGACACCCCAGGCAGGGTTGCCACTGGGTGGATGGAAGGTGGCATGGACTAAGAATAGATAGAGTCATCTTATCCTGTTATAGCTAGAGACTATGCATGCAAAGAAGCATAACTCACTAGCTGTTTGGAAGTATTATCTATGAAAAAGCAGCTGAACAATCCCTCAACATAAATCATCAACGACATAATCCAGGGTAATTCCTGGACATTGTGGGAATTTGAAATGACAGCACCACCAACAGACGAGCAGGTCTCCTTTGTCAAGACACAGATTCAACAGGGATCTCATCCTTTCACTTCTCTTCTTTTGGGTGGCTGGATCCTATCTTTTCCAGGCCACAAACTCTCAGCTGTGGCATACAAGCAGTTCAGACATTTGAACTGCTTACATTCAGGGGTGAAAAAAAATGAGGTAAGCATTGTATGAATCAGTTGCTTTTGAATTTCACCCCTGGTTGAACATATCATCAGCCATGCCAGCCAAGACAGGTAACTCACATTCCCATCCCATAACAAAGAGCAAATGTAAATGCAAAGCAGGCATTGGGAAGGTTGGCTAGCAAGAGTTGTCTTTAGCTCTTAATGAGGT
>NW_024805687.1:0-4388 GCF_019175285.1 Sceloporus undulatus
AAAAAAAATGGAGGCCAGGGTCCCTGAAGTCAGTGGTGCTATGACTCTGTTACAGGCTTTAGTTAAAACTTGAAGGGAACTATTCTGGTTGCTGACCTTATTTGATGGCATAGAAGCAATAATCTTGGATAACTCTTTCAAAACTCAAACTCAAAACTAAAGCTGATTCATTATAGCATCTGCACTGGAGTCATTGTCCTTCATTCTCTGCACAAAAATAAGGACTTAGGCTTATCTGCTTAGTGCAGATGCTATTTGGGGTGGTCTGTACCCGCCCCTTTCCCCGGTGTATCGGGGCCTCAGTGGTGAGAACGGCAGCCGCTGAGGCCCTGATCCGCCGCTTTTCAGGCTGCGGGGAAGCGGCAAAATGCCGCTTCCCCGCAGTCTGAAAAGGGGTGTCCTTGCTAGAATCAGGGGCATCACTACGGGGTGCAGGAGGTACCAGCTACACCAGGTGACACCCTAAGAGGGATGGAAATGCTGCTCTCCAAATATTTACCTTTTGGCAAAAATGGGCTGTAGTATTTCCCTGTATCTGTTTAAAATGCTGGAGCTCAGCAAAAGAAATGGTGCTCAGTGGAAGGAGAAAGGACACGCCCTAGGTTATTTTTAATTTTTTTTTAATTTTCTTTAAAAACATCACATTTTACCAAATTTTCACTTTAACCACACAAAGCTATGTACATATAAATACATTTAGGTTGTGTGTATAATATTGTTATTTAAAGATATAATTTCAATTTTGCTAGTTGCTTATGTCACAGCTATTACCATTACATTCAGTGATATATAGGAATTACAATGTATGAGTAGCATTAGTACAAATAACATTACTAAGGGATTATGTACAGTGTAGTATGGGAGGAGGTAAGCCTGAGGGTAGGGAAATGTCTAATTAACAATTTGTAAGCCTCTCTGATAGCCTTTTGGCTGAAGAGCGGGGTATGAATAAATATTATTATTATTATTATTATTATTATTATTATTATTAGGTGGTGGTGGTGGTGGTGGTGGTGACACCCTGAGTTACCACAGGCAGTGACACCAACCCTAATGATGCCATTAGCTAAAAGGAAAGAATTAAATGAAAATTATACTCTCTGGCAGAGTGATATTATTTATAAAATTATATATATAAATAATAGTGTAGTATAGCTCATGATTTACATGATTTTATCTCGTATAGTCATGCTATGGGTCTTGCACTGTGTAATGTTCTGTGGACAAACAGAAAGGGATAAATGTATCATTTTATATAAGTCATAGTGTAATTGTTTCCTTAAAAATATTTCTGCCATACCTGCATTAAAGATTTATACTTTTGTGACCAGACTAAATTATGAAATCTAGTAGTGATTGCAAGCAAATCAATTAAAGCTGTGATGTGTATAGAATTTTTTCATATATACAACACAGTGCTGTTAGTGCCGGAAACAACTGAGTCCATGTGCAGAAGGCTGCTAACCAGGAAAGAAAATGCCACTGCTGAGTCTGGAGACAAAAGCTCCTGCTTCTGAACAGAGTTTCACTCACGACTGTTGAGGTTCTTCTGAAGAGGCTTTTAATCTTAGTTGCAGCAAGCTTGATACAGCAATATTTACACCATCCAACATAATGCTCCGCCACCAACCAACATCCACCTAACTCCTAGTGTACTGGAGCATTCTTCCTTATATACAAAAACACAGGCTAGGATTCTGATCCAACCTCCTGTTAGTGTTTCATCAGTGACTGTGCAGTTTTGTACTGTTACGACACAACTCCATGCTGAGGTTTCATCAGCTTCCTCTGAGTCAACCTTTTTTCCTTTGTGCACATTGCATGCACCTGAGACATTTTTATGGCCTTCACCGACAAGTGCATATTTATTTTATGTTCCATAAATATACCAAAGCTTATAATCTACATGCTCATATATTAATATACTGTCTTTATACGTAAAGTAAGCAAGCGTAATTGTCTACTATTAGATTAGTCAGTGTCTAGAATGCTGTGTGTGTGTGTGTGTGTGTGTTTCTGTGTGTTTGGCAAGGTTCCCACCTCTTTAGGATGTGCACAATTAACAGAACTTTAACACATAATGCACACCTTCCACCAACTTCTTTACAAGGAGAACATGTGTTAATTTTATTCTACAATCTAAAGGTTTTATTCCAGAATTTCTATCTGCTACATTCCTCCCTTTCCTGCAAAAAAAATGGAGGCCAGGGTCCCTGAAGTCAGTGGTGCTATGACTCTGTTACAGGCTTTAGTTAAAACTTGAAGGGAACTATTCTGGTTGCTGACCTTATTTGATGGCATAGAAGCAATAATCTTGGATAACTCTTTCAAAACTCAAACTCAAAACTAAAGCTGATTCATTATAGCATCTGCACTGGAGTCATTGTCCTTCATTCTCTGCACAAAAATAAGGACTTAGGCTTATCTGCTTAGTGCAGATGCTATTTGGGGTGGTCTGTACCCGCCCCTTTCCCCGGTGTATCGGGGCCTCAGTGGTGAGAACGGCAGCCGCTGAGGCCCTGATCCGCCGCTTTTCAGGCTGCGGGGAAGCGGCAAAATGCCGCTTCCCCGCAGTCTGAAAAGGGGTGTCCTTGCTAGAATCAGGGGCATCACTACGGGGTGCAGGAGGTACCAGCTACACCAGGTGACACCCTAAGAGGGATGGAAATGCTGCTCTCCAAATATTTACCTTTTGGCAAAAATGGGCTGTAGTATTTCCCTGTATCTGTTTAAAATGCTGGAGCTCAGCAAAAGAAATGGTGCTCAGTGGAAGGAGAAAGGACACGCCCTAGGTTATTTTTAATTTTTTTTTAATTTTCTTTAAAAACATCACATTTTACCAAATTTTCACTTTAACCACACAAAGCTATGTACATATAAATACATTTAGGTTGTGTGTATAATATTGTTATTTAAAGATATAATTTCAATTTTGCTAGTTGCTTATGTCACAGCTATTACCATTACATTCAGTGATATATAGGAATTACAATGTATGAGTAGCATTAGTACAAATAACATTACTAAGGGATTATGTACAGTGTAGTATGGGAGGAGGTAAGCCTGAGGGTAGGGAAATGTCTAATTAACAATTTGTAAGCCTCTCTGATAGCCTTTTGGCTGAAGAGCGGGGTATGAATAAATATTATTATTATTATTATTATTATTATTATTATTATTAGGTGGTGGTGGTGGTGGTGGTGGTGACACCCTGAGTTACCACAGGCAGTGACACCAACCCTAATGATGCCATTAGCTAAAAGGAAAGAATTAAATGAAAATTATACTCTCTGGCAGAGTGATATTATTTATAAAATTATATATATAAATAATAGTGTAGTATAGCTCATGATTTACATGATTTTATCTCGTATAGTCATGCTATGGGTCTTGCACTGTGTAATGTTCTGTGGACAAACAGAAAGGGATAAATGTATCATTTTATATAAGTCATAGTGTAATTGTTTCCTTAAAAATATTTCTGCCATACCTGCATTAAAGATTTATACTTTTGTGACCAGACTAAATTATGAAATCTAGTAGTGATTGCAAGCAAATCAATTAAAGCTGTGATGTGTATAGAATTTTTTCATATATACAACACAGTGCTGTTAGTGCCGGAAACAACTGAGTCCATGTGCAGAAGGCTGCTAACCAGGAAAGAAAATGCCACTGCTGAGTCTGGAGACAAAAGCTCCTGCTTCTGAACAGAGTTTCACTCACGACTGTTGAGGTTCTTCTGAAGAGGCTTTTAATCTTAGTTGCAGCAAGCTTGATACAGCAATATTTACACCATCCAACATAATGCTCCGCCACCAACCAACATCCACCTAACTCCTAGTGTACTGGAGCATTCTTCCTTATATACAAAAACACAGGCTAGGATTCTGATCCAACCTCCTGTTAGTGTTTCATCAGTGACTGTGCAGTTTTGTACTGTTACGACACAACTCCATGCTGAGGTTTCATCAGCTTCCTCTGAGTCAACCTTTTTTCCTTTGTGCACATTGCATGCACCTGAGACATTTTTATGGCCTTCACCGACAAGTGCATATTTATTTTATGTTCCATAAATATACCAAAGCTTATAATCTACATGCTCATATATTAATATACTGTCTTTATACGTAAAGTAAGCAAGCGTAATTGTCTACTATTAGATTAGTCAGTGTCTAGAATGCTGTGTGTGTGTGTGTGTGTGTGTTTCTGTGTGTTTGGCAAGGTTCCCACCTCTTTAGGATGTGCACAATTAACAGAACTTTAACACATAATGCACACCTTCCACCAACTTCTTTACAAGGAGAACATGTGTTAATTTTATTCTACAATCTAAAGGTTTTATTCCAGAATTTCTATCTGCTACATTCCTCCCTTTCCTGCAAAAAAAA
>NW_024805688.1:0-4387 GCF_019175285.1 Sceloporus undulatus
TCCAAGGATTCAAGCCAAAAAATTGGCTGAGCTGGAGAAAGCTGGTGCCCACAAATGAAGAAGACCAAGAAGAATTGTTGTGGAAAGAGAGTCCAGATGACCAAGGAGGGCTGTAGACTGCAATAAATTCCTCCCAGTTTTATGACAGATAAGATAGGTTATGTGTGTGTTTTTTGCGGACTAGGTTGGTAATTGAAATGTCATGTAGTATGAATGAATACAGTCACCCTTCCGAATTCGCTGGGATCCATTCCGGGGACTTCCCGTGAATTCTCCCTCCATTCCCCTGCTCCTTTCCATCACCCCTCCGCCTTCCTTACCTCCTTTTTTTGCACACAAACCCCAATCTGCCTTTGCCTTGGGTGCTAGCAGGGGCCTTCCCTCAGTCTGAGGGCACTGAGCCAGCGGACAGGACCGGCCAGGTGCTGCAATGCACCCCCTGCGAGCAAGCCGCCATGACAATCTCCCTTCCTGCTGGGTGCACACCTCACACCCCTCTGTTGCAGCCAATAGCTGCCTGTGTGCTTCCCTTTCTCTCCCCGTCGCAATGAGGCTGCATCAGCTGTGCTTCTTCCAAGGCAATTGAGGCCCCATACAGACAGGCCAAAATAAAGCCGCTTCAGGTCACTTTGGAGGTATGCTGTTTAAATGATACATGCATACTAAGAATCAGGAAGCCATGCCAAAGCCACAATCCAGTCCTAAGGACTAGAGTGCAGCTTTGGTGCAGCTTCCGGACTTGAATTGTGATATACTTGTGCCTGCCTTAGAAGACTTAATAAATCTGGTTTTATTTTTCATGATAGGAGCACCCAGTGCGCTTCATTCTCTTGTAGAAAAACTAATCTCACAAGTTGTGCTGTAGTTCTAGGCAGCCGTGGACGCCAAACCATCTTGTTAGTGCTAGAGGGCTCTTTGACAGAGAGCAACAAACCAAACAGAAGAGATAGAGTTAATTAACATAGTTCCTAAGTGGACAGCACAAACCCTACTTACCTTATCTTGAAGCTCCCTTAAAAGAAACGAAACTGGCTGTCCGTGGAGATTTCCTGACATAGTGGTGAGTGGAGTATTGATATCAGAATGTGCTGATTCTAAATTGTTTAAGATGTTTTTAGAATGTTTATATTTTTTTTTTCTGTTTCAAAATTTCAAATTGTTTTTAGTGGTTTAAACTTGATTTTATTGTAAGACACCTAGAGATATAGGGTCAAATAGAGAAAAAAATACAAATACAAAAGTGAGTCCTTGCCTTTTCTGCTACAGTCCTGTAAAAATATTTGCAGGTAACTAGATGCAGGTGCATCACCAAGCATCAGGAAGAGAGCACATAGTGTAGTCAAACTACTTCATCATGTTTCCTCGGACCAGAAAATACAGTAGCAAACTGTGACATGACATGGTATCCATCTTTAAATATCTGACAGAATATCAAGTAGAAGAAGGAACAAGATTGATTTCTGCTGCTTCGGTAATAAGAACAAGAAAAAAAAAAGAGTCCTCTTAAATGTTTGGAAGAACTTCATGACAGTAAGACCTGTTCAACACTGAAATGGAATGACTTGAAGGGTGGTGGACCCTCCATCAGGAGATATCTTTAAACAGAGGCTGGATAGTCATTTTCCCTGGAGTGCTTTACTTATGGATTCTTGCTTGACCTTTCAACTCTACTTTTTCATATGGGCAAAAGGGACAGGAGCATAGCATGATGCTTCTGTCAGTGTCACACAGTTTGGCAAAGAGTTTCAGACAAGGTCACATGACATCACAATAATCCCGCCAGCAAATCCCACAATAACCCCGCGATAATCCTGACTTTTCCATGAATGATAAGTGGCTCCTCTTTATTCACAGGATAATGGTGGGATTATCACGATGTCACATGATGTCATCTGGAAATCTTTGCCAGATTGTGCAACACTGACAGGAGTATCGCATTATGCTTTTTACCTGTTTGAAAAAGTCTTCTATGATTTCACTCTGCAGACTGGCTCCAGGTCTGACAGTCTCCCTGACAGATTGGAACTGGATGACCCTCTCAGTGTCACTGCAGCCTTTCCAGAAGTGGTCACTTACCAGCATGGAACCTGCAATCCACAAGAGGGAATTGTGAAGAACCCAGAGCAGTGGCTGCAAGTGGATTCTATGTCAGTCAGGCTGTGCAACCATTTCAGGTTTTAGTCCAAACTTTGAAGGAGCAGTCCAGGGTTCTGACCTCCATCCTCAAAATAAAGTTCTAGCTAAAACATGAGCTGGATACATCACCTCATGCAGGCCTGGGAGCCACCAACCTCTACTAACCTAGAAATCTGAAGTCATATACCTAGGGTTGCCATAAGTCAGGACCTCCAAACCAGGACAAATGTAGGACACTTTTTTTAAAAATGGAGGACATGTGAAAAAAATTGATGATTTTTAAAAAACGTTAATAGAAATGCATGTTTCTTAGGCATGATCAAAATGGAGGACATTTTGACATTCTTCCTGGATAGAAGTTTGGTATGTAGCGTTGTGTGTTGGACTAGAACTCTGAAGACCAGGATTCGATTCCCTGCCTGTTGGGTGACCTCAAGCAAGTCACAGTCTCTCAGCCTCCTCAGCAGAAAGCCATCACAAACCTCCTCTGAACAAACCTTGCCAGAATAGGTTTCCTTTAGGGTCATCATATGATGGAAAACAAGTTGAAGGTACACAAGAATAAAAAACAACCGAGTACTGTACTTTTAAATGCAGTGGAGGATCCAGCATGGTATAGCGGTCTAGGACAATGGGAGACCAGGGTTCAAATCCCAGCCTGGCCATGGAAACCCACTGGGTGACTTTGGGCAGCAAGTCACACTCTCTCAGCCTTTCAGGGGAAGGTAAAGTCAACCCCCCCCCCAAGGAACTTGCCAAGGTAACTCGATTCTATAGACTAACATGGCTATATCTCTGGATTATTTTTGCAGTGTGTTTTGGGCCATAGTGCGGTTTAGGTCCAAAGCAGACTGCAGAAATAATCCAGTTTGAGACTGAACTGCCTTAGCTCATTGGAACTGTAGTTTTCTGACAGAATTCAAAGATACAGCTGGATTCGTCTGTAGAAATCAGTATCTAGAGAAATCTTGTAGCATCTTTGAGACTAACTGAAAGAAAGAATTTGTCAGCTTGAGCTTTCCTACACTAAAGTCTACTTCCTCAGATGCATCTGACACACAAAAAGGGGCATTTTAAGAATGCTACAACCATCTGAATCTAGGATTGCCATAAGGTGGAAAGGAGCTGAAGGCGTACAACAACAACAGCAACAGAGGAGGAGGAAGGGGAGAGAAGAAAAGTGAAGGAGTAGGAGAAAGAAGAAAATGAGGAGAAATAAGAAGAATGGGGAAAAGAAGATAAAAATAAGAGGAGGAGGAAGAGGGGAAGAAGAAGAGGAAGAAGAAGAGGAAGAAGAGTGGAAGAAGAAGAAGAGGAGGAAGAGGAGAAGAGGCAAGATTTCCTTCTCCCTCTCGGCTTCTTTCTGGGACTGGAGCTGAGGAAGGGAGGGAAACCTTGCCATGGCAAGGTTTCCTTCTGCCCCTCGGCTTCGTCCTGGGACTGGAGCCGAAGGGGGGAAAAGAAACCTCGCCATGGCAAGGTTTCCTTCTGCCACTCAGCTTTGTCCTGGGACTGGAACTGAAGTGGGGAGAGACACCTCGCCATGGCAAGGTTTCCTTCTGCCCCTCGGCTTTGTCCTGGGACTGGAGCCGAAGGGGGGAGAGAAACCTCGTCATGGCAAGGTTTCCTTCTCCCCTTTGGCTTCGTCCTGGGACTGGAAATGTAGAGGGGAGAGAAACCCCGCCATGGCAAAGTTTCCTTCTCCCCTTCAGCTTCATCCTCGGACTGGAGCCGAGGAAGGGAGGGAAGCCCCCTGCCAAAGGAGAGAGGCCTACACAGGCCTCTCTCTTTCCCCCGCCGCCACTGCCGTGCCAAACATGCAGCAAATGGTGGCCCCAACCTCCCCGATGCCCCAGACAGCCAGCCCAGACCTACCTGGGCTGCTCCTCCTCTGGGCCAGCCACTGCCCCTTGTGGGCAGTTGGAGGCACCGCAGGCAGCTCCTCTTGGCCAAGCCTAGAGGAGGAAGAGCTGTGGGCCTGAGGAAAGTGTGGTGGAGGTGCGCAAGCGCCCAGGCCCTTTGGGCCCGGGACAAACTGCTGAAACCGGGCGGGGACAATTCCAGAGCCCCAAACCCAGGATTGTCCCGGGTAAAACCGGGATATGGCATCCCTACATATACCCCCTAGGATGCCATTAACCAGGGGTAGGCCACCTGCGGCCCGGCGAGGCCTTAGGACCGGCCCCAGCCCAATCCTGCCGCCGATTGCCGCCGGGGCCTTTGGCATCTCACGCGAGGGGCATGGTGAGGC
>NW_024805689.1:0-4386 GCF_019175285.1 Sceloporus undulatus
TACACAAAAGATTTCAGTAACTACAGAACCATTGCACTAATTTCCCAAGCAAACAAAGTCATGCTTAAACTTCTTCAGAAAAGACTCCTACCAAGCTTAAACATAGAAAAAGGAGGAGTGAAGATCAGATTAAGGGACATTAACAACCTAAAATATACAAACAACACAAGGCTACTAGCAGAAACCAATGAAGACCTGGAGGAATTACTGAAGAAGGTCAAGGTAGGCTTAATGTTGAATATTAAGAAAATAAAAATAATGACTACAGAAGCGCTACAAGAGTTCATTCTAGATAATGAGAAAATCAAACACTGATCGGAATGGAGACTGCAGTCAATAAATTAGAAGACTAAGGCCCCATACAGACAGGCCAAAATAAAGCTGCTTCAGGTCACTTTGGAGGTATGCTGTTTAAATGACGCATGTCTACCAAGAGCTCAGAAGCTGTGCCAAAGCCACAATCCAGTCCTAAGGACTGGAGCACAGCTTTGGCACAGCCAGCCTCTTAGGATGCATGCATCATTTAAACAGCATACTTCCAAAGTGACCCAAAGCAGCTTTATTTTTACCTGTCGCTATGGGGCCTAAATTTGCGAAGGGCAGCTATGAAAGAACCGGATAACATCCTAAAATTTAACTATGTAAATCTGAACACTAAAGTGAGGATTATCCAAGCCATCATATTCCCCATCACTATGTATGGATATGAGAGATGGACAGTGAAGAAAGTCGACAGTAAGAAAATGAACTTATTTGAGATGTGTTGCTGAAGAAGAGTGCTGAGGATGCTGTGGACAGCCCAAAAGACAACCAAATGTTTGGTTCAGTTGTGTACAGATTCATAGCCACTATGAGCTTCACACAGAGACATCCTGATTTGTAGTCTCTTAGTCCCTATGTGGTTAAAGAGTTTAATAGATTCTCCAACAAATTACATTTTCTGGCATCCAGTCCAGTATCAATCAATAAATAAACAAATCAGTAGAATTTGAATGGATGTTAACAACATGTTCATTTTCCCCTTTCTTTTCTCCTGTTAATAAAATATCCAAATTACCTCTGTAAACAAAGGAACTGGAAATTTTAAAAGACAGTATAAGATATCTCAAAGAAAGCAATAAGCAGTTACCAGTGAAATTATAAAGAACCTGGTACTTTGGCATTTCAAGTCACCTTCAAAGGTCAACAATATATCTATATCTATCTGTAGTCAGGCAAGACTAATGTCATATATCTAGATATGTTTCAAAGGAGCAGTGTCAGTGTAGGGCACTGGCTCATTAGTTTTCCATTAAATAAATACATTTCTCAGAAACAGGGATTAGGACATTCAGCCACCCCTCACTGCAAATACTTGAGTAATCTCAAGTACTGTGAGAAACTGTTCATGTATGTCTGTTTTTACATCATAATCACTGTTGTTACTATTAGTCATAATTTATGGGTGTACAGTACAATTTTGTCATTCATAGAAAGGAAAATGAAAATGCTATCTTACGTGGAATGTCCTTTGAGCCTTCATTCACACCAATTCATTCCCTCAAAGGAGGAAAGAGTTTATAAATGGAGTCTCAGCACTACTGATAATTAGATTTGTCCCCAGTTCCAGCATGCTAATCTAATGCCTGTTTGGATGTCTTCTTTTCTTCTTCATTTCAATGAGATTCTACAGTCTCTAAAATCCATTTTTCATCCAAATGCTATTTGAAATTTTTTGGAATTCTTAAAACATATTACAGATGAATGGCTAGCATTTTAATTTGAATAAATTTGTGGCATCCTTTGTATATGCAATCAACTGTGTTGGCAATTATTCTAATTATATCAAAAGTATCCACGTTAAGAACCCATTACTCCCATCCTCAGCCTAGTGCTCTCCCAGTGGCATCACTTGGTGGTGCGAGGGGTGCGTACGCATACCGCATCAAGTGACACCATCAGAGGGGGTGACACTGAGATGGCTGGGGCTGGGCAGGTGGTTTTGCCTCCCCCCATTAATCCTTTTCCTGCCGATGATGGTGTCTCTGCCCCTGCCTTGAAAGGAAGGGGAGGAGAAGCCACTGGTCAAGTACCTGGACTGTACCACCTCTATATAAAGACCTGCCTGGGCTCTTCACTACAAACAAGTGTGCCCTTGCCCTGGCTAGCCACTCCTTTCCACCGGTGCCTTCTGACAACAATGACAGTGCACTGGGAATGGAGCACCCTCTTTTTGCTTCTGCCTCCTCCTCATCTTTACCAGGCCCAAACCAATCCAACCATGTCTAGCCCAGCCCAGCATAGTTGACCTTAGGCCAGCCCTATCCAGCCAGCCACCACTCCTGCCCACTGTGGCCCCAAGTGGCAGCAATGGCAGAAGTGCTCTAGCAGAAAGCTGCTCAAGTTGGAGTGAAAACCATGGCCAGCCACCCAGCCCACCTGCCAGTTGCCAGGCACAGATCCCATACTCTCCTGTCTTGGAGCCAGTCAGGATCAAAGTACCAAGAAAAGTCCATCAGTCAGATGAGATAGTAGCAGCCCCAGTCATGTATAAGAGCTTACCAGACAGGCATATACAGTTTTCTGAATCCAGGCAGTTCAGATCAGTCGAGTACAGCAATAAATCCAAGGTATTAATCCAGGGGAGCATTGAGTAGCATGGTCAGCTTATGATGCAGGGTCTAAGGTTCTTTGGAAACACAAGCCAGGAATCAAATGAGAAAAGTGTACTTGTGCTCCTCTGGTTTTCCTCCTTGGAAAAGATTCCAGCCCCTCCATGCCACCCTCATGACTGTCCTCCTTCTTCATGTCACTCTCTTCTATAGTCCCTGTTTTGGGGGCAAATCAGAGCTTCAGGGAGAGCTACTGCCTCGGAATTCATGAGTTGAGGATTACAGCTGGGCTTGGAGTACCAACTGTCCTCAAATTTTCCTTATGCCCCCTTCACCCCTCAGTATTTTTGGCTTGGGTGACTGCAGGAGTCAGACGAAGAAATCTCCAGCTCAGCCATTGCTGTTGGGTCTGGAGTTTGGGGGCATTTCGCTGCCACCCTTGGCATTTTCTTTTTCAGAGACATTTTCCTTTCTTGAAGGGATCCATGCGAGGGGTGTGTGTGTGACACCATGAGTTGCCACATTGGGTAATGCCAACCCTAGTAATTCCACTGTGCACTCTCTCTCTTTTATTCTTTGTCCTGGACTCTTTTTTCTTTCATGATGGCCTTTCTTTCTCTGCTTTCTGATATTCAACATGTAATAGCTTTGAAATCCTCTCCTTCCCCACTCCACCCCAGTGCTGTTTATTTCCTCGCCCATTTTCTTTCTCATAACTTTCTTATATTCCAGGGCTTGTTCAGGTCTTCTGTTTCTTACCTCTTCTTACCTCGTACCTCTTCCCAGGCACCACGAGTTTTCTCTCTTGGGTTTGCCATATTCTAGTTCCCCAAATCCAGGCATCCATGTCTGGATATTATACAAATCATTTGCTCATAACGGAAATAATGCAGCATGACACACAGTAATTTCTTTTTCATAAGGACTCCTTTCAAAGCTGCTTTATATACAGGAAATTTATAGATGGAAAATATCATTTCTCTGAATGGCCTACAGTCCATATGAAAGAAGTTCCTATATTTTCATATGGTACAAATTAATGCAGGTTTATTTGAAGGTAGCTGCATGAGATGAACAGTTCCCAGTAACCATAATTCAAATAATAAGATGTGGAGTCCTGTTGAACGTGTATTCTTTTTCTATATCTGCATAAATGTTTTAGTGGGTACAGTTGGAACTCTGTCATTATTTTTAAAAACACCATCCAAAATCTTTTGCCTGACTCAGATGTTTCAATATTTCACTGAGGCATTAAAGTACGATTGGCTGACACAAATGCTTTGGGAACAGGAGAAAGATTTTATTTTGTACGTTTCCAAAGAGAGGCTTTATATAATGATAGGGTTATTTTAAAATTTTCTATACACTTACATAGGCTGCATCCACACTGTAAAAATAATGGAGTTTGACATCATTTTCACTGCCATGGCTCAGTGCTATGTAATTCTGTGATTTGCAATTTTGTAAGATATTCAGCCTTCTCTGTCAAAGAGCTCTGGTGCCGCAGCAAACTACAAACCCCAGCATTTCATAGCATTTACCCATGGCAGTTAAAGTGGTATCAAACTGGATTAATTCTGTAGTGTGGATGCAGCCATAGGTGACAAGACAGCAAAGTGGGATAAGACAAATTAGGATTTGGGAGATACAGTGTAAATTTCCAGTCAGCCAAAAAACTCACCAGATAAAGTTAGATCTGTCATTCTCTCTCAGTCTGACCCACCTGACAGGGTTATTGGCTTTATCTCCAGGATGTGCCCAGAGCCCACTGAGCATGCGTAAGGGTCCCAATTCG
>NW_024805690.1:0-4386 GCF_019175285.1 Sceloporus undulatus
AATAGAATGTGACCACCTGCAATTTTTCTTTCTGTAAATAAATAAAAGGGGAACTATTATTAGGAGAAAACCTGTACACCTCCTTTCTTGAAGAATTGAGAGAAAGGCTAGATTCAACAGTAGATTTCTACTGGTAGAAAAACAGATTGTGGAAGATTCCTGGACAACTGGAAGAGGCATGATTCTCCCTCCCTACTGCAGGTTTCCTTTCCCAACACTGAAATTGGCTCTTGAGAGCCGAGAAAGCCCTCCAGAGCTGCTTTTAGGTAACTTGGCAGGCTGCTAGTGTGGGTGAATGAGTGGAGGAAAAAAGTTTTGAAAGTTCATATGATGGAGGATTGAACTTCATTCATAGGCAGAGCTAGGCTGTACAGATTGACTCAAACATGATTCCAATAGTCTCCAATGGAGATTCCGCCTGAGCAGTGGGGGATTGGATTGCATTTAGAAAGGCTTGAGCTCCTGGGAAGAACTAGTTGGATGGCCACTATGAACATTTTTTCTCTCTCAACACACACACACAGACACACACACATCACACAAAACTGACAGATACCCTATGTCATTGCTGGGCAACTACTGAACAAAGGAGGTAATTTCTTCATTATCGATGGAAAAAGCTTCATGTATCCGAAGAAGTGGGCTGCAGTTTACAAAAGCTTATGCTGAAATAAATCAGAGAGCCTTAAATGCCATGAGCCTGCTTTCTCATAATGAATAAGTAAAGTGAGTGTCCTGCGATTCTCCTCCGAGTATTTCACTCTTCTATATAAGAGAGAACTTTTGAAGAAAGAGCTCTTTGTTGCGTGATGGAAAACCCTAAATTTACATCTACATTTATGATGAACATGCTTTTTCTTGGTGAATTTTCTAGCTTACTGCATATACTCATGTATAAGTCTAGAAATTTTAGTCAAAAAATTGACCCAAAATACCCGAGTCAGCTTATCCATGGGTCAATGTAAGTACTGCAGTTTGACTCCTATAAAAAAAAGAATCCATTCCCTGATTAAGGCAAGACTATAATATGTCCAGGAAACACTGATCCCCTCTACTCTCTCATTCATCAAGCCTTTAGTGTGAACGCAAACAGTTTATCTCTTCTTAAATTTTGTAAGTTCTTCAACACCGTTTTCATTTTTTATATCCTTTGTTACATAACCCTAAATTTTGCCCTCAGCATATCCATGGGTCATAACAAAATCTATAATTTTTGTCCCAAAACCTGCCCTTGACTTATACATGATGTCAACTTATAGTCGAGTGTATATGGTACCTTTCATAATGCTGTTTCTTCCACTGCAAGAAGAAATAAAAGCCTGAAGTTCTTTTTTTTAGAGCACTTTGTTCCTCAGGCTGCTTTGACCCCTACTCCTTCACCCACATATCTGGACTAGTCATATGAATACTTCTTTCTTACCACTGAAAGGATGGACACCAACGTGAAGTCTAGGTCCACTTCAAAGGGGCTTTCCCAGTTCTTCTTGGGCATGGTGTATAAGAGGAGTTCTTTATTAGAGGAAATATTTAGATACTCAACCACATCATGGTAGCCACAGACCTGTTTCAGAGTGGCTTCTGGTAGGGACAAAAATTAGAACATAAATGTGTTGGCATGGGGATATCCAAAGTCTTTGCTCTAGACCATGATAGCAAACCTTTTAGAGACTGAGTTACCAAACTGCAACCCAAAACCCACTTATTTATGGCAAAGTGCCACATCTCTCTGGCTTTCTAGTAATGAATTCTGGCAAACTCTATGCTCGGGCCAGGGTGCACATGCCAAGAGAGAGAGCTGTGAGTGCCGCCCCTGGAACGCATACCATAGGTTCACCACTACTGCTCTAGACAGAACCAGACAGCCCTTGGCCTTCCTCTTCTCATGCTTTGTGGTTCAGTGGAACAGCCAATGCATAGCAAAACTGCTTTCTTTCTTTCTTTCTTTTTTTCTTTCCACCATCAATCCACCAAGCCGGTTGTCCCATGCCACAGCTGTCGGCTCTTCGCGTTCCTGTAGAATGTATAAGAGAAGAAGAAAATGGTCTTACCTGGCACCCAAAAGATGAGAAGACTAATTATGATCTCTCTCCACATTCCTCTGTGTTCTCAGATATTAAAAAAGCATATAAGAGTAAACCCAAGGAATTGCTAGGCTGCTATATTCACTGAGAGAAGGAACAGCAGTGTCTCAACATTACATTACTCTCTTGGCTGAGAGATAATGCATTTCATATTTATAGCTATTAATTCTACTTCTAGGCATTTGCTCATAATTAGCTCTTCATCAGCAACTTTCTCTTTATGCTGATTGGCCTAAGGATGAGATCATGCCCTTAAGACATTTGCTTCTTTTTCCTCTTGATATTATAATTAATAAAAAAAAAGGTAGCTGCTCATTAGGGTCCATTACTGCTAACTCTTCTTTCAGTTTTTCTCCCTGGGCAATCTTGAGTGCACTATTGCACTATTTGCAAATGTTGTTAAACTGCAATTATTATTACAGGGCAATATTACACTTCTGGCTGTTTGACAATATGATGCACTTGACTTGGGAAAATGCACAATGGTGGGAAGATACACTGGGAATTAGAAAGGAATTGCTGGAATACTGACAGGAATGTATGCAAGAAATAAAACTGTTGTTTTAAGAGTTAAAAACAATGTGAAAAATACATAGAAGATTAATGATAATTCATCTAAAAAGATGAATCAACAGAAAGCAAGATTAGTAACAACAAAAAAATGGAGGAGGGACATATTAACTGATCACAGAACGCAAAATGTTAGAAAATAAATGTGTTGTGTAATAGGATGCAAAATGTATGTACCCGTGGTAAGTTTATTTCAATTAAAAAAAAGGGTGTGACCAAAATAGGGAATTGGGATACGTTTCTGCATCCACACTGCAGAAATAACCCAGTTTGACAGTGCTTAACAGCCATGGCTCAGTACTAAAGAATTCTGGGATTTATTGTTTTGTGAGGCATTTAGCCTTCTCTATCAGATACCTCTAGTGCCACAACTAACTACAAATCCCAGAATTCCACAGCATTGAGCCATAGCAGTTAAAGTGCATTATTATTTCTACAGTGTGGATGCAGCCAAGATATATATATATATATATATATATAGAGAGAGAGAGAGAGAGATACTGTTTATTTATAGCCCACTTTTCCAAGGAGATCAAAGCGGGTTACAACAAGGGTACTAAACAATGTACAATTTACAATAGTATCTACATTATAAAATCTCATAACAAATACATCATATTTTTAAAAACAAGATAAAAATTACAAACATTAAAAACCACAACAATAACTAGCTTAAAAGTGCTAGTGTAACGGGGAGAGAACATATATCACAACGCCTAGGGGAAAGCCTGTTGGAAGAGGTAGGTCTTCAGCTTCTTCCTGAACAGGTCAAGGGAGGTAACCGAGCAGAGCTCGCCGGGAAGAGAGTTCCAAAGCTGCGGGGCCGAGTTGGAAAACGCCCTCTGTGCAGTCACAGTGTACTTCGTATCAGGAACCCTCAACAATTGCTTCCCGGCCGATCTGAGAGCGCGGGACGGATTATATGGGGAGAGGCGGTCCTCCAAGTACCCTGGGCCCAAGCCATTTAGGGCTTTATAGGTAATAACCAACACCTTTGTATTGGGCTCGGAAGCGAATGGGAAGCCAATGAAGATTTTGCAGAATAGGTGTTATGTGGCTAGTCCTGGGGCATCCAGTGACTAACCTAGCTGCCATGTTCTGCACTAATTGAAGCTTCCGGGTTTGGTACAAGGGTTGCCCCATGTAGAGCGCGTTACAGAAATCCAACCGAGAGGTTACCAGAGCATGTACCACCGTTTCAAGGTCCCCCCGGCCCAGGAAGGGTCGCAGCTGGCGTATCAGCCGAAGCTAATAACAAGTGCTCCTGACTGTTGCATCCACCTGAGATGTAAGGTGGAGCGACGAATCCAGAAGCACCCCCAGACTGCGAACTGAGTTCTTCAGGGGAAGCGTGACCCCATTCAGGACAGGTGGACAAATCTCCATCCCTGGAGATGTCTAAGAGCACTAACAGGGACACGCTACCCCTGTCCCTGCCCAGACGGAGATCATCGACCAGGGCGACCATGGCAGTCTCAACTCCATAGCCCACCCGGAAGCCAGTTTGAAATGGGTCTAGAAAATCTGTATCATCCAAGACTGATTGAAGTGTTAAAATATATTTCTAAATTGTATTGAAAATGTTCAGATGTGGCAATGGTTAATTAAAGTTTAAAATGGTTCCTGTTGAAGGCCAGAAAGTCTAGGCCTGGAAGAACGTCTTCAAGGACATGTGCTGAGACATAATATAAACAAATGTATTATTGTTATGCTTTTGTGTAGTATGGTGACTTCA
>NW_024805691.1:0-4385 GCF_019175285.1 Sceloporus undulatus
GCATCCGGCTGCCCACCCCTGGGTTATATAGTCCCACAAGCATGCCCACCCCCCATAAAGCAATAAAGCAAATGAAGTGGATAAGTGAGGAATCTCCTCCTCAATGATGTCATGTCCTCTAGTCCAGGATCTCTGGCAGACTCTCAAAAGAATCAAGTTCTCACAGGGCGTTATCTCCTCCTGACACCTGTGGCCTTGAATCACAAACATCCTTCACCACTAGACTAAGCGGGTGTTCTCACTTAAGATTTATAACGATTTAAAATACAACATTTTTAATCAAACCGATTCAAAATAACCCTGGTCTTTTCCCGCTTTCCGAATCGCTTTTATTCTTCGTTCCTATCTGGATTTTGAAATCAAAGTTTTTACCTGCAAGCGTTCCTACTTGGAATAAATCGGTGTTTAAATAAATCGATTTTTCTCCTCCAGCATTTAAAATATAACAGCAACATATATAAACATCATGAACATAATACCATAACATCCTATAAGCAATAGCATGAACTCTGAAGGTTTAACTCCCTCCCCCTCCCAACACAAGAGCAGTCTCTGCCTGGCAGGGTAACTCCCTAACATTATTGGGACATTCCAATCCTAATAAGCAAACACAGAAGCTAACCAGCAATCTATCTCCTTCTACTACATTCTAATGTATATCAAACCCATTATAACCTGATTCTAATAATGTCTAAACAAAACCCTAAACTTATAATCCCTCTGACAGAAACCCCAAATGAATATATAAATGACAAATGAATATATGAATGCAGGGGATTTCTGACACATCCTCAGCTGGGCACTGTTTTCTGTTGTTCTCCTTGCTTCTCTCTTCCTTTCTTCCTTCCTTCTCTGTTCTTTTCTTCCCTCTTCCTTTCCTTTTTTCTTCAAAGACTTTCAGCTTTCATTCTGCCTCAAGCCCTGCGATGGGAGAAACGCAGAGCATAAAATCAATGGACGCAAACAGAATAACAAAGTCTGCCTTCCTTCCTTCCATTTGCCTGAGTCACAAATCTATAGGCATACAGTACTTCTTAGATATACTATCTAAACAAGCAAGACGTATTATTGTCCAAATAAGCAAAATAAAACTGCCTTTCTGAGGCTGAGAGAGTGTGACTAGCCAAAGGTTGCCCATTGGGTTTCATAGCCCAATATAATTACAATATAATAATGAAATATTGTATTATAAAAAAGTTATAATAAAATAAAAAGATATAAAATAAATAAAAATATACAATATATGTATGATTAAAATAATTACAATGTAATAATAAAATATTTTACAATTATAATAAAATAAAAGACATAAAAATAAAAATACACAGTACACAGATATATAATAAATATAATAAAATATCAAAATAAAATAAAATTAGAATAAAACAAAAACATATCAAAACAAATAAAAATATACAATATATACAGTATATATATATATATATATATATATATCTCAGAATAGAATATAATAAAATAAAAAATACTGATGGGAGTTGTAGTCCAAAATTAGGCAGGAATACATAGAATCCTGGACTTGGAAGTCAAGCCTCAAACGCACTTCTGCCACACTGGGATAAATAGCACCCTAGAACAAGGAGGGACCACTCAGTCCTTCTAGTCCAAACTCTTTCTGCCAGGCTGGGATATATAGCAGACTGAAATAGGAAATGACCCCTCCAAGGCCATCTAGTATGAACTCCTTCTGATACGCTGGGATACGTAACACCCTGGGATTTTAAAAGAACCCACAAAGGCCATCTAATAACAATAATAATATTTATTTGTTATCCACTTTTTCAAAAAGGAATCAAAGCAGATTCCAACAGTATAAACAAAACGTCAAACAATTAAAAATCACAGTTCAAAAACTCCAAAACCCCAACCCTCCACTCAATCATAAAAACAGTATTCAACCCATAAAAAGAGATTAAACATTAAAAAAAAATTAAAACTGTCCAATAGGAATACACGATTGTGTATATTTTATATTTAATTTTATATTTTATATAGCATATTTTATATTGTTTTATTCTTAATTTTATTTTATATCTTATATTTTATATATTATATGTTATATTGTTTTATTCTAAATTTTATTACATAGTTTATTTTATATCTTATATTTTATATTGTTTTATTCTAAATTTTATTTTATAGTTAATATTTTATTTTTTATTTTATACATTATATTTTATATTTATTCAAAATTTTATTTTACAGTCAATATTGTATTTTATATTTTACATATTATATTTTATATTGCTTTATTCTAAATTTTATTTTACAGTTTAATATTTTATATATTATATTTTATATTCTTTTATTCTAAATTTTATTTTATACTTAATATTTTATTTTGTTTTATACATTATATTTTGTATTGTTTTATTTTAAAATTTATTTTATTTGTAACTTTATTATTATTTATTACTTTATATTATATTATATATTTTATATTACTTGATTTTATTTTTTTCTTTATTTGTAACTTTGTTTCTAAACATTTATTTAAAAAATTATACAAAGAACAGAACATTGAAAAATGCTTAAAACCCCACAATTATAAACTTTAGTGTAACTTTATTTTATTGATTATTATTTTTCTTTTACATTCTATTCTATGTATTCTATTTATTTTATGTTTTATTTTCATTATATTTAATTTTATATTTATTTTTTATTTCCCTTCATGGCGTCATCCCTCAGAGGAGACACAGGAGGGCGCAAGGGAGCTCCTCGGTCTGAAAGGGCCGGCCCTTAGAGGCGAATAGCTAGAGCGTCTCCATGGCGACGATCTAGGACTTCATCTCAGAAGGCCTACCACACAGTCGCGTACGGCTAGAGCGTCTCCATGGCAACGATCTAGGAGTTCATCCCAGACGGCCTACCACAGAGGCGCGAAGGGCTAGAGCGTCTCCATAGCGACAATCTAGGAGTTCGTCTCAGAGGGCCTACCACAGAGTCCGGCAGGGCTAGAGCATCTCCATGGCGACGATCTAGAAGTTCGTCCCAGAGGGCTTATCATAGAGTCACGGACACCTAGAGCGTCTCCATGACGACGATCTAGGAGGTCGTCTCAGAGGGCCTCCCCGTCCTCGCCGCAGGCGCACTCTCTCATCTGGACGGTCTAGCCATCCGAGCTCGGAGGGCCGGCCCTCTAAGATGAGTTTCCTACACAGGCTCCATGGCGACGCTCTAGCCTTTCCGCACTCTTTGGCAGGCTTTCTAAGATATTCCCTCCTAGAATGTTTCCGTAAGACATGGTTCTCTAGGCCTCTGCACTCGCAGGGCTGGCCTTTTCGGATTGGCGCTGCAGCCATTGGATTTAAAGGGCCAAGGCGTGCCGACCGCCCTCCTGTGTCTCCACGGAGGCATGACACCCTGAAGCGAAATGACAGGCGCCTTTTTCAAGGCCAGGGAAATTTCATGCTTATCTTCAAAGCGAACTGACTTAATTTGTATTTTATTTTGTATATAACATCATGTAAAATATAAAATAAATCTTTGGAAATTAAAAGAATTTTTTAAAAAGGAAAACGGGGAACTGGAGGGGCGAATGAAAGCCCTAGCTAACTTCTTGTTAATGAATTCTTTCAGGGTGCCCATCTCCCTTGGTGTCATGGAGTACAGTTTAGGCTTGGGGAGGGGTGCTCCCGGCGTCATCTCTATGGCACAGTCTGTGTCCCTATGTGGTGGCAGCACGTCACACTCGGTCTCCTCAAACACTTCGCTCAAGTCCATCTACACCGCTGGGAATGTTCCAGGCTCTGGTAGCTGGGTGGCTGCCACTCGGGGAAAAGGCCCATGCACTGTCACCACCATGGCTCTGTTAGCCTCCCCACCTTGGGTCTGGCCCGGTGGCACATGGTTGCGGCACCCAGGATCATTGAAAACTAATTGTTTGGTCTTCCAATTGATGAAGGGGTTGTGGAACACTAGCCAGTCTATCCCCAACACCAAATCACACCCCTGAGTGGGCCCCACCACAAACTGAATGGATTCCCAGTGCCCAGCTGTCTGCAAGCTTAGTGGCTCAGTCTGTTGACTGCTGGGTGTCCCTCCCATAACTATCCCGTCCATTTGGAGGAATGGGAGCAACTCTGGCAAGGGCTCCTGCTCAATTTGGAGCGATTGCACCAGTCTCTGACTGATTAGGCATCGGGTGCACCCCAAGTCTAACCGCCATCATGGACGCTGTAGTCCCTTTTAACTTGTGTCCCAATTTGACTTCCAGGAAGTATAGGGGAACCCCCCCACACTCACCAGGTCCGGGATTGTCTGGTCCTGAGCCAGTTCAGCGAGGCGCTCTTTTTCCCCACCGGGCTGCGCAGCTGCTTGACTGGCCGCTCCCTTCACCGCACCGCCTTGGGCACCTGCCGCAG
>NW_024805692.1:0-4384 GCF_019175285.1 Sceloporus undulatus
GCTGCCTTGCCTCTGTTGCCTTCCTTGGCCCCTGGAGGAATTGGGGGAGAGAAAGGGTTGCTTCTGGCTTGGCTCAGCCCTCTGCCTGGCTGGCTGGAGGTGAAAGGAAGAGAAGGAAGGAAGGAAGGAAGGAAGGCCGGAGTGAAAGTGCCAAGTGAAGGGAAGCATAATGGGACTATTGAAGTGAGGTGGGGGTATCTTGGACCAGACTGATGTACCTACCCCCCAAGACCCATTGTAAGAGCTATCACAGCTCACTGTGATGCTTTAAATCAGGGGTCCTCAAACTCCAGCCCTCCAGGTGTTTTGGACTTCATCTCCCAGAAATCTCAGCCAATCACCATCCATATGCAAATTCCCTTCCTACCTCAGTAGTCTACAGCCAATCTGAATAGACTTCCAGAGCCCCACAAAGGCTCCTCCTTCCTCTTTGTCCCTCAGCCAATCCCCATCCACATGCAAATTCCCTTCCTACCTCAGTAGTCTACAGCCAATCTGAATGGACTTCCAGAGCCCCACAAAGGGAATAAAAAATGTAAGGTACTCTCTATGTTCCCCCTCCTTTTACAGAGACCAGTCTTTTAAACCCAAGCCTCTCTTAGGGGGATGATTCCCACACATTCCAATCCTAGCAAACAATCACATTCTTTAGCCATGATCTTTCTACCTCTTTCTAGCATCTTCTATTAAAGCACATATTAAAACATATTAATTTAACCCACTATAAATCCCATCTATCTTAACTCTAATCTAAACCTAAACCTATAACTCTTATGGCATAAATCCCTATATGAATAGATGCATGAATAAAGGGATTCGTGACATATTGTGACTTCAGGCTGATGCTCCTTGCCTGAAGGATTCAGACTGGCCCTATTTGAACTCAGGGTCATGCTCCTTTCCTGATGGATTGATACTGGCCCACTGTGACTACACCCTGATGCTCCTTACCTGAAAGACTGAGACTGGCTCATTGGGACTTTATGCTGATGTTCCGTGCCTCAAAGATTGAGATGGGAGAATTGTCACTTCAGACTAGTACTGTATACCTGAAGGATTGAGAATGGCCCATTGCATGTCAGAACTAGTGTATAAGAGTTCTGTCATTAAGGGTAAAAATATTAGTGTTTGGTTATTAAAGTAGGAGTTATAGTTGTAGTTCATAGTAGGTAGTGTAGAGTGATGGATTATAGAAAGCACTAATGGAAAATGATAGAAAGACAGATGGAGTGGCTTTTAGATGAAGGAGGGCGTTTGGAGAGAGGGATGGAGTTGCAGCTGTAGATGGTTATCAAGGAGGAGTGAAGCTGGCTTGGGAAGACCGCTCTTCAAGGTGAGGCTGTCTGGGAGAAGAGAAGGGAAGTATAGACAATCTTGGCATCTATGCACCCTCCGCTTGTGTTGCTTTAGCTTGGAAATTGGGGGCTGGCTTAGGGAGGGGTTGAGTGGGTTAAGACGGGAGCAAGTTCCTTTGGACTTCAGACTTTGCAAAAAGGTGTTAATGGATGTTTCTGCTTGGATTCATCAATAAAGCTTCTTTTGTTTCAAATGAGTTTTATTTTTTTAGCACAGGACTGACGCCAGATCTCACCGTTTGCAAAGTCTCACAGATTTAACTCCAGTGGAGTCCCAGGAACAAGAAGAGTCCTTGGGGAACCCAGTGGTTCTGGAGAGTCCGGTGGTGGAGGAGCTGTGCCTTCTTCAGAGGAACTAGGGCCAAGCCCAAGGCTGGGAAACCTCCTGAAGCTCACACCATCCAGGCCACCACTGGAGGATTTGGGTTTCCGGCCCCAGACTGGGGAAAGGAAGGCCTTCGGGGGGCAGAGTGACAGCCTGGGACCTGGCAGTGGGGGAGTCACTTGATAGCTGCCCCAGGACAGAAGAACCCCAGGTAGACGTTTATCGAATGGAGGAAGACATAAAGGAATTAAAGGACCTTATGAAGTGGATGGTGTTCAAGTTAAAGATGCAGAGGAGGAAGATGTCAGAGGCGAACCAAGGGCAGCTGATGCTCCTTGCCTGAAGCATTGAGACTGTCTCTTTGTGGTTTCCAAATCCTTCACCATTTTAGTCGCCCTCCTTTGGACGTGCTCCAGTTTCCCAACATCCTTTTTGAATTGTGAGGCTCAGAACTGGACACAATTTTCCAGGTGGGGCCTGACCAAAGCAGAATAGAGTGGCACTATTACTTCCCTTGATCTACACACTATACTTGATGCCACCTACAATCGAATTTGCCTTTTTAGCTGCTGCATTGCACTGTGGACTCATGTTCAACTTGTGTTCTACTTGGACTCCTAGATCCCTTTCACACGTAGTTTCATTCAGCCAGGTGTTCCCCATCCTATATCTGTGCATTTCATGTTTCCGCCCTAAATGCGGTACCTTACATTTCTCCATGTTGAATTTCATTTTGTTAGCTTTGATCCAGCTTTCTAGTCTATTAAGGTCATTTTGAATTTTGATCCTGTCCTCTGGAGTATTAGCTACTCCTCTTCATTTGGTGTCATCTGCAAATTTGATAAGTATGCTACCAATTCTGTCATCCAAGTCATTGATAAAGATGTTGAATAACACTGGGCCCTGGAAAAAACCCCGTTGAACACCCCATTTGGTAACTTCTATCCAGGATGAAAAGGAGTAATTGTTGAGCACCCTTTCGGTTTGGCCAGTCAACCAATTACAGATCCATGTAACAGAATCCTTGTCTAGCTTGTTTCAGGTTTTTGTTTTATATCCTGTTTAATTTGGCTAACTGCTATTAGTGAATTGCCAAGAGTGGCCACCAGATGGCGCTCCAGGATAGAAGTTGGTGAGAAACCAAAGAGGCTGCAGTGCCCTGAGTATCCACAAGAGGGCGTCATTGTATTAGGAATGTTCTTGATTGATAAAACTAGTCTATGGGGACTAATGTGATTTTCCCATTGGCTCCCCATTCCAGAGGGGGTGTGGCCTCCTTTCCTCTACCTGGACCTTCCTCCGCTCCCATTGGCTGCCTATTCCCCACCAAAGGGTTCAGCCTTATCCCAGCAACAATGGAGCGAACAACGATCCCCCCCTCGGTTGCCCTGAAAGTGAAAGAACCACCGGAAGGAAATGGGGGGAATTGCAGCACTGCATCATGGGAAATTTGCTACCGGGGGGTTTGCGGTGGTGAAACAGAGCAGAAGCAAAGCTGCATTCCACACCAGACCAATTTGGAGTGGAATCAGAGTGAGATTGGAAGCAATTTCTGTGAATTCGCTTGTTACCGATTACACCAAAATGAGGGGTCGCTTTGGATTCAATGCGGAATCCCCACGGAAGGAGCCCCACAGAAAGGAATCGCGTGTGAAAACACTCACGTTATAGAGTGAATTCGCATTGTTGGACCCGCAGTGGCTTCGGATCTGAGCTGCAAAGAGCTGCAAAAACCTCCGTGTGATAACCAGTCTTTGACGATTTCACAAGGCTCTGTGGTTTTAGAACAAGAAACTAATTATCATAATTGTTGATAATAATAATAATAATAATAATAATAATAATAATAATAATAATAATAATATCCCATTCTCCCTCTTAAAGGGACACAACTGAAATTACAAGTTTAAGACAATAAACTCTCTTTCCCTGGAGTTTGCATCCATTGCTCTGTCTCCCAGTCTCCTCTGCTGGGAGGAGGGAGAGCGTGGAATTCTGGGAAAGGCTGGCAGTTGGCTTAGAGCCTGAATAGGGTTCTAGAAGGCTGGTGACTTTGACCATTGGCTGCTTAGGAAGAAGGAGGGCTCCTTCTGTGTTTCCTTGGCAGGGAAGAGAAGGTGGGGGCCTCGAGATGGCGATGGGGATCAACCAAATTTGGTTATTCTGTGGGAAGGATGGCTGAGCGGGAAGAGCCCCCATTTTGGAGCCAAGGATGGGGGTCTGGAGGGTCTTCTGTAGGGAGGCAGCTTTGGGGGCTTGAAGCAAGGAAGCCCCCTCCTCCTCCCCTCTTCTCCGGCTGCCAGGCCTCCTCTCCTCTCTTGGGAGTCTCTGTGGGGCCATGAGATTTTGGAGAGGGATCCAAGAGAATCAAAGGGAGGCTGGGACCAAATAACCTCAGAATATGATCAAGATTGCAAGGTTCTTTCTGAGGAAGGAGAGGCAAACTAGGAGAGGCTGCAGCTGTTTGCTTTTGCCTGAGCCTCTGGGAAGGGCCTCTCTTCTGCTTTCTCCTTGGCTGTCTTCATGGAGGACAGACTCCTTTTGCCCTTTGGACTCAGTTTGCAGCAATGGCAGTGAGCTCAAGAGAAGGGGAGAAATGGCAACAGGAGGAGGAAAATGTGGCATTTGAAGAGCAGCTGAAAAGGTGGGAGGGCAGAGGATGAACCAGGGGAGGGTCCCTGCCAAACTGGGAGAGTTGGAGGGT
>NW_024805693.1:0-4382 GCF_019175285.1 Sceloporus undulatus
GGTTTGGGTTTGCTTTGGAAGTCTTTTTAATTTGTCGAATGATTGAAGGTATGGAAGGAAGAAGGAAGGTATGATTATGAGAATGATGGGGGCTGGTTATGGGGGGTGAGGGGATTGAATTGTTATTTGTTATATGTAATGCGAGTTGTTGTATAAATGTTGTATGTGTTTATATTGTTTGCTTAATAAAATAATTAAAAAAAAATTCAAAAGAAAAGAAAGTAGGGCCAATTCGGAAATGAATACAAGTCCGCGAATGGCTATCACACCACAGAAGGACACAGCGCTCATCCCAAAGCCAAAGTAGTGCGAAGGCAAAAGAAATGATCATATGAGTAGATACCCTTTGTAGTCTAGAATTTGAATCAGCATCCATGCACATGCACAGTGAGGGCAGAATTGGAGTGTGACCATTTTACGCTTCCCGCGGGGCTGGCTTCCAGTTCCCGTGGTTTTGCCTTGTTTCACGTTATTTGTTCATTCGTTACCCTTTGTTTCACATTATTTAGGCAATTCACGTAATTTGTTCATTCATTACCCTTTGTTTCACATGATTTAGGCAATTGAAGTTATTTGTTCATTTGTTACCCTTTATTTCACATGATTTAGGCAATTCACCTTATTTGTTCATTCATTAGCACTCATTTCATATTATGTAGACAATTCACCAATTCAAAACCAATCCAAAGCAACCTTGTACTTGGTTTAAGCATTGGGCCATGACTCTGGAAGTCAGGGATCCCCAAAACAGCTCCAAAATGCAGAGAGGAGAGAATAGCACCCAAGACCTGGAGGGAGGAAAAAATTACAGCCAGCAAAGGAGCTTGAGAATTGTAGTCTGATTCGAAGGTAGTCCAAGGGTGACCGAGACATGTGTTCCATACATGCCAAATTAAAATTGAACGCAACTTTGGAGTGGAAGAGGATTTGTAAATTCTGTATTTCCCAAAATTTACACATCTCTTGGTTGACCCTGGATTGGGTTCAAATGGACCTAGCATTGACCTCGATTAAGTGTGATAACCTCTAGTGCAATAAGGTGAAACCCCATGATTGCATCCTGGATCACACTGCATTGGCCTTCCTATTTCCCCCGTGAGATAACATCCTATGAGTCTATGGACTTTATCCCACGAGGAAAATGGGAAGGTGAAAGTGGCCTCAATGTATGGGGACAACTTCGCAGCTGCTTTCCGCATGACGTTGCACGCAATCCAGACAGAATCCTGGGAGAATGTAAGGTGAAGCAAGATATGAGCAAATTCGCAAAACTACCGCATTGACGTGTCCAATTGGCTTGTGAATTCATGCCCTTCACGTAATTCCAGCCATCTGAAAAGCAAGCCTCTGGATGGTTCCTGTTCCCAGATTTCCTAGCATCCCTTGCTGCAGGGAGAAAGCCTTTTCCTTAAAGGGATACACATACCCTTCCCTCACCTCTTCTAACGGAGCCTTTAATTTAGGCCCGGTACGTACCTTTTGGAAAGTCTGGGCTGGTGGCGGCCTCATTTCCTCCAGAAGGATGCCACAGCCGCCAAACCATGCGGCTTCACTCCAGAAGAAAAAAAGCCATGAAAAACTGGGTTCTTTTTGCGCCGCAAGGTCGACGTAACAAGTGCACTCGTTACGTAAGCGACGCACAGCGACATACAGACGCTGCATGGGGCTTATGTAACAGTAGCGGCACCCTTCGCAATGTGCCTTTAAATCCTTGTTGTTCTCTTGTGTGTGATTACTGTTAGCAAATCGGCGTGCTTCCCTGGGATGGCACCACTTTAACCATGTTTGGGGATGGATGCACATAGGTCCACGGGTGTAAAAGTCCTATGATTCTATGAATGCAAAAACCTTCCAACAGAGAGAGATTCAGGGCAGCCCCAAGCCAGGCTCCCCCCTCCCAAAGAGTTTGTTCCCCCTTTTCCCAAAGAAAACCTGAGTGCCTTATTGGAAGCCAAGAGTTTTATTGTGGGGTTTTATTTCGGAGGGGGGCAGGAAGGAAAGGTGGAGGGGGGATCAGGTGAAAGGCACTATCCGGGGAGAAAGAAGGCTTGGGGTTCAGCACTTTTCCTCCTCCTTCTCCTCTTTGGCTCCTCTTTGGGGCTCCTTTAATGTTGGCATAGGGGACCTTGCGCAAATTGTAGCGGCTGAGCATCTGGGGGGGGAGAAAGAGAGGGGGGTCAAGAAGGAAATGGAAGGGGCCCGACCCATCAGCCCCAAGCTCTAGCCCAACTCATTCAGCCAGGAAGGGAGGTTCCTAGGGACAGAGACTTACTGTGACAGTGATGAGGGGCACGTCGATGTCATCGGTGAGGATCCACGAGGGGGTTCCGTCCTGGACCAATCTGGGGTAGAGGCTGCCAAAGGAAGGAGGAGGGAGAGGTCAAGGAGGGCCAGGGGGAGGATCGGGCCCTTCTGGAGTCTGGATCAGGCCCAGGGAGGGGGAGGGAGGGATCTTTACTTGGGGAGGGTTTTGCTCAGAGGGGACCCCCCCTATCAGAACCAGGATAGTTCTGTCATAATGTATTATTAAAGGGGTTAATAATATAAAGTGTCATGTTAAAGGGTTAAAATGTAAAGTATAGTTGGTGGAATGTGGTTGCTATTAAACTAATGCTGAAGGGGTTGATTCACCATCGGCTAGAGGCATTTAGCTTCTAGAGGAAATAAGGAGGGGTAGAGGGGGCAGGAATAGAGGCAAGTAAAGGGGGCAGGAATGGAGGCAAGGAAAGATTGCCAAGGGACAAAGGGGGGGGATCAGGCCCTCGTGGAGCCTTGGGGGGGTCCGGGGGGGCAGGGGGGGGGGGGGGGGGGGGGGGAGAGGTCTCTTACCTGGGGATGGCATGTCCTTTAGAGGCTCTGACAATGATGCTCATGGGTTCCAAGGGCAAGTCAAGGATACCCATCTGCTCCATCCCTGCGACTGTGAGTCCCTCCAGCCTCAGAGGAGATTTTAAAGGAGAAGGAGAGGGAGGTGACCTGGAGGAGGAGGAGGGACGTAGAGGAAGAAGAAGAGGAGGACAAGAAAGAGATGAAGACGAGGAGGAGGGAAAAGAAGGGAAGGAGGAAGAAGGAGGGAGGGAGTGGATGAAGAAGGAATGGCTATGGAGGAGGAAGAGGATGGGTGGGTGGGTACTTGGAAACCTCTGGATCGAATACCCGCCCCCCCCCCCCTCCTGCCCCAAACCTTCACAGAGAGCCCGCAGCACCTACTGTTTTTTCCAGCTGGAACCCTAACAGGGACTTCCATGACAGCATCCCATCCCTTGAGGCATCCCTCCTCCGCCTGACTGGCCAACACACGTGGCACGCCATGCCCACCTTTTTAATTTCCAAGGAGACATTAATACACAGTGTTCTCCTTGAGAATGAGGAAGTACCCCTTCATTAGGGAAGATGAGAATCCTGGTTTGGTAATATCATTAAATTCGTCCAAAGGCATCATCAGCAAGTTTTAATTAATGCACACCTTGTTCTAGGTCACATTTGTGTTCCAAAATCTCCAGTTGGAGAGAGGAAGGCCCCTGCTCTGGAAGGGCGAAGCTTAGCTGCCAGCCAGTGTTGGGTAGAGAACCATCGGTCAGACACTGTTGAAGAACAGATGCCCCCTTCCTTAAGGTACAATACCCAAGTTCATCTTTCTCTGCCTGGAAAGATGGAGACTGTCCATTTTTCTGTTCAGCTGGCACACATTTTAAATCATGGTATCAGCAAAAATGTGGCATCATGGTATTCATGGTAGCATTCCAGAATATAGGCATGTTAGTCTGACAAATCAGGATGCAGAGAGATCTTGTGGCACCACTGAGAATAGCTGGACTAAAGAAGTTGGCATCATGATCTTTTCTAGACTTAAGTCTTCTTGCCCCAAATGCAGCTGAGGAAGTGGACTTAAGCCTATGAAAGCTCATGATGCCAACTTCTGTCTTGCAATTAGTTGCAAAGGTGCTCCCAGACATCTCTGCGTAATGGCATTCATGGTATCAGCAAAAAATGGAACCGGCATGGCGTAGTGGTTTGAGTATGGCACTATGAGTCTGGAGACCATGGTTGGAATCCTGGCTTGGCCCTTTGGGTAACCTTGAGGAAGTGACACTCTCTTAGGACATTATCACACGGGAGGAATGTCTCTCAAATTCGAAAGAAAAGAAAGTAGGGCCAATTCGGAAATGAACACAAGTCCGTGGATGCCTATGACACCACAGAAGGACACAGCACCCATCCCAAAGCCAAAGTAGTGCGACGGCAAAAGAAATGATCATATGAGTACATACCCTTCATAGTCTAGAATTCGAATTGGCATCCCTGCACATGCGCAGTGAGGGCAGAATCGGAGCATGACCTTTTTACACTTCCGAAGGGGCTTGCTTCTGGTTCCCGTGGTT
>NW_024805694.1:0-4382 GCF_019175285.1 Sceloporus undulatus
CTGTGAAATATTTTAGCAAGGTTTTCCTTAAGGGTATTACATCTAGTAAATCTTTGGGTATTTTTCCAAGACTTTTCCCACTTTTCTATAGCAATCGGCTTTCCTATATTTTGCATCCATTTTATCATGGTTTCCTTGATTAGTTCATCTTGCATTTCAATATTTAATAATAGTTTATATGTCTTTTTGATAAATCCCTTTTCTCCACCCAATATGATTTGGTCAAACTCTGTCCATTTTGGTTCTATCCCTCTCAGATTGGTATCCTTAATAAATTCCTTTCTTAATTGTTCATATTGTAACCAATTCAATTTTATCCCTTGTTGTTCTAATTGAGAATGAGTCAATATTTCTGTTTTCCCATTAATTGTTCTCAGATAATCATTATATTTTAACCAACTGTATTTCTTCTTATAATCATTATTATAAAGTGCCTCCTGAGTTGAGTGCCACCTTGGAATCTTTGAATATAATAATTCCTTATATTGATTCCATGTTTTTACTAAGGCTTTCCTTACCATATGCTTTTTAAACTCTTTATCGTGTTGATCTTGTTGTAAATACTTGTGCCACCCTGCCTTTAGGTCTACTCCCTCTAGATCCAGTAATTTCTTATCTTCTAACAGTATCCAATCTCTTATCCAGAGTAGATTACATGCTTTATAATAAAGTTCTAAATTCGGTAGGCCCAATCCACCTTTTTCTTTTACGTCCTGTAAAACCTTCAATTTTATTCTCGCTTTTTTCCCTCTCCAGATAAATTTCTTTATTTCCTTATTCCAAAGTGTAAACATGGATTTGTTTTCGATTATTGGGAGCGTTTGAAATAAGAATAACATTTTAGGAAGGGTACACATTTGTATTGTTGCGATTCTACCCATTAAGGATAGATTTTTGTTATTCCAATTATTAAATTCGTTCTTAATTCTGTTCCATACCTTTTCATAATTATTCTTATATAAATCTTTGTTCTGGCTAGTGATTGTAATTCCCAGATACAGGTATTTGATTTTTTCCATGATTTGGATTTGTGTATTTTTTCTTAATTTTTCTATTTCTTTTAATGTTAAATTCTTTGTTATAATACCACATTTGCTTTTATTTAATTTAATTCCTGATATTGCACCGAATTCCTCAATGACTGCTTCCAAATTTTTTAAGCTATACAAGGGATTATCTAAAAAGATTACAATATCGTCTGCATATGCTCTTAAAGAGTATTTATGAGCCTGAATTTTAGGTACTGAAATCCCTTCTTTAGTTTTGATTTTTTGTATTAATATTTCCATTACAGTAATAAACAGTAGGGGTGAGAGCGGACAGCCTTGGCGTGTTCCTTTTGAGATTGAGCATTTATTAGATCTTTGACCATTTACTATTATTTGCGTTTCCTGATAATTATATATAGATTTTATTGCCTTTAAGAAGTCCCCTTTAACCCCACATTCCTCTAACACAATCAGTAATGTTTTCCAGTTTACACTGTCGAAAGCTTTTTGCAGATCTAAAAATATTGCTCCAAATTTTTTATTCTTATGTTGTTCATAATATTCTAGAATGTTTATTACAGTTCTAATATTATTTTTTATGTATCTTCCTGGTAAAAATCCTGCTTGTTCTTCCGAAATCCATGTACTCAAAAAAATTTTCAATCTGTCCGCCAAGATAGATGAATATATCTGTAGTCTGTATTCAATAGGGTAATAGGACGATAATTTGCAATATCTTCTAAGTTTTTCCCTTCTTTCGGAATGAGTACTGTTAGGGATTGTTTCCATGTTTCGGGAAAGTTTCAATATCAATTTCTTTAATTGTTTTATGTAGCCATGGAGATAATTCGTTTTTAAATACCTTGTAATATATGGCTGTAAAGCCGTCTGGGCCTGGGGCTTTGTTATCTTTCAATTTAGTAATGGCTATATCTACTTCTGCAAGGGTAATTGGTTGATTTAAAAAGCTTAGATGTGTTTTTGATATTTTACTTAAGTTGCTACTCTTTATATATGCAATTTTTTTCTAGCTCTTCCTTTGTTTGTGTATTTTCTGTAAAGAGGTTCTTATAAAAAGATTCTGTAATTCTTATTAAGTCCTCCTGTTGGGTATAAATTTGATGATTTTCTGTTAATTTTAGAATTGTTTTTTCTCCTTTTTCTTTTTTAATTTTATTTGCAAGCCATTTGCCTACTTTATTTGCATTTTCGAAATAAAAATGTTTATAATCCTGATGTCTTTGTAAACATTCTTTGGATATTTCATATTCTAGTTGGTTTTTAATAAGTATAATTTGCTCGTTTAAGTGTTTTTAAGAAGGCAACCAAGGGATTCTGCACCTTATAGGTTTAAGGCCTGAAGGCAAAAGTGACGGCAATATTTTTTTTTATTTATTTAATTTTTTTTTCTAAAAGTAATAAAATAGGAATAGATAAGTTCCATATATTGAGAAAAGAAACTTGAAAAAAACTAAAACTGGCCTTGTGAGTATTTAAGTAAGAGTAAGGCCACAAATGAATTAAGGAAATAGATCAGGGGGGAAAGTTAGTCTCCTCCTCCTTCCTCCTTGGATATCACCAATAATAATCTTCCCATGTGAAGCATTAAAAGTAAAATAATAAACAAGGGAAGACATAATAAGAGGCATAGCTCCAGTGTAGGTTGTAACTGTTGTTGTTCTCCCTGAACACTTAGTCACTACTTCAATTAATAATTCCTGGAAGGACTATCAACAGATAATGGATCAAATGACCACAACGGATGTACCAATAGAAGAGCAAACCCTCTCAATAAATACGGAAACTACAACTATGGAGAAAGAATCATCAGAGGGAAACACGAAGGGATTGGACTATAGTAGTAAGATCTTGGAAGAAATACAAAAACTAAGAACAGATATTAGAATGGAAATACGAACAGAAATAAGGCAAGAAATAAAAGAATGGAAAGAGGAAATAAAAAGAGAAATACAGAAAGATCTACAAGATTTAAAGGACACAATCGCCAATATAGCACAAGAAGGGCAAACTACACGTAAACAAACAACGGACCTGCTAGAAAGGACATCTAAATTGGAAAATAAAATAGATACATTAGAAGAAGGTCAATTACAAGAGGAAAAATATAAAATTCAATTGGACTTAAAATCTAGGGATAAAACTTTAAAAATCCGTGGATTACAAGAACAACACAATGAAAACCTGATTCCTGCGTTAGCCTATTACATCAACTGGGTTCCTGAGAAGCTAGATTTAGAAATTGACAAACTGTACAGACAGAATTCATGGGTAGCCACCAATCAAAAATTGCCCCAAGACATAATTATTCATTTTGTGCGGAGTAGAGTAAGGGATATGATATTAGAGATAAACTATCAAAAGAAATTCTTTATGGAAGATCAACAACAGGAAATTAAAATCTTCAAAGATATCCCCCAGCAAATTCTAAGGAAAAGAAGAGACTATTCCCAATTAACAGCATTTCTTAAAGTAAATGACATAAGATACAGATGGGGAACATTAGAAGGGGTGATATTCTCCATTGATAAAAAAAAATACGACATTGATACATTGGAAAAAGCAGAGAAATTCTTTAAAAAAATTAAGGGTTTAGCCTCTTCGGAAGAAGAATTCTCTGATTCAAGCTCAACAAACAAAAAAATAACACCTACTAGAAAGGACAATAAACAACATCAAAACAAAAAAAGGACAATACCAAATACAAATCAGGAAAAGAGCACTAAATCGGGAAAGAATAAAGATTCTGAGCTACAATCCTCTTCTGAGGATGAGACAGAAGAGGGAGAGATCTCCGAAGAGGCAGAAGAACAACAACATACCCAAAACAGGGGAAAAATTCTTATAAAGCGTGATTATATTAAAACAAGATCTATGAAAGCACGAATAAAACAATTTACATCGGACACAAAAGAAAACAACAACTCACATCCTTCTCACCCCCAGAGAGATGGGGGGAAAAAAGGGGAAAGAAAACAAGAAGATAGTTAGGAGAGATAATGAGATAAAAGGAAGGAGAAGGAAGGGAGGGACAACATGAAGGGAAACTTAAACTTTTAACCCAATGTCAACGAAACTCATTTCATGGAATGTTAATGGCTTAAACAACACAGCTAAAAGAAACAAAATATTTCACTTTTTGATTAAACAAAATGTAAATATAATTTGTTTACAGGAAACACACATTAAAAATAAAGAGAGTCACTTCCTTAAAAATAATCAACTAGGTGTTGCATATATCGCATCTTGTGGACAGAGGAAAAAAGGGGGCGTGGTTACATATATTAACAAAAAGATAAGGTCCAAGGAATTATTCAAAGATATTACTGGACAATATATAGCAATTGAAATAGATACGCAAATAGGGAAAATATT
>NW_024805695.1:0-4381 GCF_019175285.1 Sceloporus undulatus
GGATGCTTTGATTTGGATTTCCTGCATGGCAGGGGGTTGGACTGGATGGCCCTTGGTCTCTTCCAACTCTACGATTCTATGATTCTATGGTAAAGGCCACTGAAAGTGGAAAAATAAGAAAGCCAGTGGTCCTCAAGATATTTATATCATTACCTATATCTGGAATATGTGCAGAAATATGTTTTTCCTCTTTCTGCTTTTATGCATTGCTGTACATTTAATTACCATCCGATGTTGGGGGGGGGGGGGAACAGGGTCAAAAGTACCATCTCCAAGGGCAGTGCTGCCTGCTGATATCACAAGAATTCTGACTTGCTGCACAGCTGAGAGGCAAGTATGTCCTATGCATATAATTGGATCATTATCACTGTGATTGTATTAACTCATTTTTTTTTCTCATTCATGCCAGACATTTAAAACTTGATTCTGGGAACTGAAAACCCAAGGTGTCCTGTGCTGTGATAATCTTTAGAAACAGCCCACCTGAGATTAGGCTGCCTGGCTCACATCAGGCTGCTTTATGCATCTTTTCTTATTGGCACATAGGGGGCATTGCACAGGATGTCAGATATTAAGCAAGCTTGTTCTTGATTATTTGGCAAGAAAAGGGAAGCTCCCCTCCTCGCCTCTGTGTACTGATTTTTCCCCCTGTATTTTTCCCTATTCTGCTTCCAAGAATTCTGGGGAGGTTGTGCTGGCTCCTTTACACTCACAGACTTACCTTGACCAACTTTTTAGTTTATAAAGTCAGAGTCTCAGTAATACAATCAACCTCAAAGTACCCTCTGCCCCAGAATTAGTTAGGGCAAGTTGCCCTTTGCCTTGGCTGTTTTGAGAGGCTTAACCTGGACTTGCACAGTTTCTTACTCAGCAGGAATTACCATTCATTGCAGTGACTGCTACCCATGTCCTCTTGGACATCATCTTTCTTAACAAGTGCAAGCAACAGGATGTCATTCATCCTGTGGGAGGAGGCATATTTTAGTGAGGGATTACATCACAGTTGAGGAGATGGGGAGTTGGGAGAAGTGCAAACCTTCAAGGTAGTTCTGAGAGAGAGGTTTTTAAAAGCCTGGATGCAACACGAGACTTTTGCCTGCCTGCCTTCCAGCCTGTTGTGAGGCCCCATTTTTTCTATAGAACTCCTTTAGTTACAATAAAGCTTTTCTTTTAAGTACTCTTTCTCTTTGAACTCCTCTCCATGTGGCTAGTTCTTTCCTAAGTTGACAAGGGAAGGTATCAGTGGAATCCCCAGCAAATTCCTGACATGTTGCTAAGATGGGGGAAAAGGATTCATTGGGTGGTGGCACAGGAAACCACACCCTCCAGATCCATAGCACATGCTACCACCACAAAAGGCCAGCCCCTCTCTGGCCAATCCCCCTGGAAGCTATACTCTTCCCCCAACCTTACCTCCAACAGACATCACGGCTGCCCCTAAATCTGGATGGACATAACCAGCAAATGCCCTGGATTTCCACCTCCCTATCTTCTTTATTGAGTCCATACTTTATTGAGTTTGCACCCTATTGCTGTGGTAGCTGCCCTGATCTGGAACGAGTGACCATTAAAGTCCTCTGCTGGCAACCTGGCTCACTGTAAGGTCATATGTAGGACTGATACAAATTGGAATCTGGTCAGTGGAGTCTCATTGTCATGAGCGAACAGCAGGCCTGAAGTGCGGGGACAGGATGCCAGGTATCTACACAGAGTTTGGACTGGACTCAAGAGGCAGCCATGGAGCCGCCTCAGCACGATAGTGAACCCTATTCCTAACTGGTGCCCACTTAGACCTATGGAGAACTAAAAACCTGATGTTTCCTACTACAGACACATCACTCCTCTGAAGTGCCCTGCCAGACCTGTCTGTTGAAGAAGAAACCAGCTCTCCCACCCACAGCACCCCAAAGAAAGCTGTGATAAAAGCTGCTCGGAAAAGTCATGCCTCGGCCTTGGAGTGGCAGACCCAGTCGAGCTGCAGGGAGAGTTTGAGCAGCAGCTTGAAACATATAGGCTTCCTCTCATCCATCCCCCCGTTGGAAGTCCTGCTCCAGCCTCAAGGACCCTCCTGACTAAGAAAGAAGTGCACAGATCTCAGAACCCCCCAGCCTTGGAAAAGAAGGAAATTCCTGCCAAAGTGACCAACGTGGGGGGAGGGCATACTGGACTCCCTTAACCACACCAGAAATTGTAGGTTGGTGTGGGGCTGGACTGGCTAGGGTGCCCTGATGCCCCAAAAGCCCCAAAAGGTGAACAGCTCAGATACCACCCTCTTGTATGCTCTGAGGGTGGACAAGGCCAGTGAAGCCAGTACATCCTCCATCACAGAAAGCTTCCAAGCTTTCACAGTTCCTCTTTGAAAGGCATGGGCATGGGGTCTGCCTTGGGCACCAGCTGTCAGAACCTGGCCTCCTGAAAACAGGAAATAGAATCAGCAATTTTGTTCTTGAGGCCAGGGATAAAACAGGCTGTGAACATGTTGTTGTTGTTGTGGAGGCACAGCATAACAAAATAGCAAACCAAGAAAATGACCCGGTCCAACTTGGGTGTGTGGAGGTTGATTTTAACCTTGGTTGTCACACCAGAAACAAACTGACTTGTTGGCAAAAATGTCCCTCCATATGTGAATAGGCACCAAAATGGGGAAGAACTCTAGGAAACTGAGGTCCCTGAGGATATCCCCCTGCTCCCATTGGGCTGGCCACCACTTGGCACACCAATGGCCCCAGAAGAAAACAGCAAACCCTTGGCTTCCACCCACATCAGAGTGGACCTGAAAACCTTCCTTCAAGTCCCATGGGTGCTGCCACACTGACACCCTGTTGTAATCCCTGAGGGCCTCCTCTCACAATTGAGGTCCTGCTTGATGCTCCTGGTCAGGCACATGCAGTGGTGGCCTGCCCTGACTCCAGCTGTCACCATGGCAAACTGGACACAAAAAGCCCTTCTTGGGGAAATCACCGTGCAGGGCCTGTATCTTCCTGAGTGTGGCCTTTTTGGTCAAAAGAGTGGACCGAATTGTGAAGAGGAGGGAGTGGAGTTTATCCTAGAGCAGGTGAGAGACAACAGCCATTGAATCCATTTGGATCCCCAGGTCGGTTAAGGAAGTGGTGGAGCCCTCTGACTTCTTGGCCCCTAGTGGGACCCCTAGCTGAGCCACCAATGCTTGGAAGGTGTCTAGGAGCTTGGCATAACCTTCACCCCCGAGCTCTCCAATGAAAAGGAAGTCATCTAGGTAGTGTGTCACTAGAAGGGACATGACCCAGCCCTTCACCTCCCACTCCAGAAAGGAACTGAAGGTCTTACAGGCTGCACAGCTCACAGAGAAAACCATGAGCATAGCATTATCAAAGTACCACTGGCCATTGAATTTGAAGCCCAAGAGACAGAAGTCACCACTTGGCAGATAAAATCTCTCAGATAAGAGCTGACTTGGATGCTGGCATCACTGCAGAAGAGATAGGAGAGGTATCCAGCAACTCTGTGTACAATGTTATACTGGATCAAGGACATGGACAAGCTCCTTGGCAGTGTGAAAAGGACAATTTGCTCTCTCAATCCTTGCTCTTCCAGGCTAGCTGTCCTGGGTGGAGAAGTAACAACTATGCTTTTAAAACATATAATTAACGCATCTTTCAGGGAAGGCCGATTTCCAGCTTGCCTTAAAGAAGTGGTAGTAAAGCCACTTCTGAAGAAGCCTTCCAATAACATTTGGGCAACGAAGGGCAATCTACATTAGTGTAATGGGAAGGTCGGTCCAGAAAGGCCTGTTGGAAGAGATCTGTCTTGATAGACTTTTAAAAGGTGTTAAGAGTCTGCAGTGCACCTGCCTATTGCCTCTAGGGGTGGAGTAGCACCATCAGGAGTATATGCACATTCTTCTATTAAATTTCAGTGAGGCTTACGTATGGGGGAACTTACTTGCAGTAGCACTCCAAGGCTGTCAAGTAAATTAGTGTCTTTTTGCCCTCTTTATCATTTTCTTTCCCAAACAGCCAACTTTGTTCAGAGGCAGTTTCTTTCACTCTTAAATTGAAACTAATAAATCAATGGCAGTCAACACTTATATTCAATTCTCTCAATAGCCTATCTAAATGAAAGATGGAAATGAATATGCAAGAGCAGTGCAGGTAATGATTATGCTAATGACCACACTCCCTTTATTTAGTTACTTCAGAAGTTACAAGCTATAATCAAAATGAATGGGTAGTATAAATATAATAACATAAATCCTCATTATACAACATTATGTGTTCATTACATGTAAAGCTGCATTAAATTTGCAAATTACTCTTGTATGGAAAGAAGGTGAGGGCACAACAATTGTCCTGACTGAAGTTCTAGATAGTTCAGTATTCCATTTCCAGTAGTGGCCTGGGAA
>NW_024805696.1:0-4381 GCF_019175285.1 Sceloporus undulatus
TCAGCTTATGGTGAATTTCATAGGCTTTTCGTAGGCAAAGAAAAAAACCCTCCTCATTACACATTCAATATTACATCAGTGGACTACTGGGCTTTAGGTATGGGATAAACAGACATGGAAATTTATTTTGAATATTGCATAATTTATTTATATATTTACCTCCTCCTGGCTGGGCTTCCTCTTCCTCACCTCCATCCTTTAATTTCTGTCCAGCATTCAGCTGCATGCGTTATCACATCTGCCCACCGCTCTGACCATATCTCTCCTTTGTTGGCATCCCTTCACTGGCTCCCCCTCCCTTTCCGTATTCAGTATAAGCTCCTGCTGTCGAGGTTTAAAACCCTCCATGGGCTGGCCCCTCCTTATTTATCAGACTTTCTTCCTCCTCACCTTCCCACTCGGGTCCTCCGTTCTGGTAGTCAAGGTCAGCTATCTCACCCCAGGATTTCCTCTGCCCCATCTAGGATTCACCCCTTTTCACTTGCTGCCCCTTACTCCTGGAACCTTCTTCCCCCACGAGCAAGAGCCATCACTTCTTTAACCAGCTTCAAAACAGAGTTGAAGACCATTCTGTTCAGAGAAGCGTTCCCAGGCATTGCATGATTGTCACTTACTATTTGATGTTCTTTTGTTGCCTGTTTTATTGAATCATTTCCTGTATTGCTAGGTATTTTATATGTATTATCCTATTATTTTTTAGATTGTACGCCATAGGCAGGTTTACTCTTTTATATTTATTGTTTTTATGTACAGCGCTGTGCAAGTCTACAGCGCTATATAAATAATAATAATAATAATAATAATAATAATTTAACATCCCACTTTTCTCCTGACAAGGAACCAAGGTGGCTATAACCAATGATCTATAACTATAAGACAATGAGTGTAAGTAGAATGTTCATAAATGATCTATCAGAACTTCCTTCCCTGATGGACTGGATGCTTCACCGGTTCTTGCAAGATGTTTTTTTTTTTGTTTTGTTTTTTTTATTTATTTTTTTTTTTTGGAGGGGAGGCATTGAACATAGATTTGGCTGAGGGTGCTCAACAAAATCCATCTTTCAGGGACTGGTGCAACAGCCAGTTCACCAGGGAAGCAGAGGGGAAGATGATTGCTCTCATCATAATGTCTTGGGCAAAGATAATTTGAAAATTAGCATCTTCCATCACCCTATCACTACAGCAGCCTCTGGGATGCCCGTCGTCATATTTTCATGTGTTTTATAATCTCATTACCTGCCTGCATCATAATCTGGATGAAAAGTGAACAATCTTTGAAATATATAACTAAACAAAGGTGGGTTACAGACCGCCGAAAAGCGGCAGCCTGCACCAGCCCCTTTCCCAGCCGGATCGGGGCCTCAGTGGCCAGAGCGGCAGCTGCTGAGGCCCCGATCTGTCGCTTTCCAGGCTGCAGGGAAGCGGCAAAAGGCCCCTTCCCCGCAGCCTGGAAAGGGGTTCCTTGGGGCTTCAAGCCCCAAGGACACCCCGCAGCGGCGGGGAGGAGGAGAAAGGGGCCGCTTGGCCCCTTTGTCCTCTGTGTCACTGGGCGCAGCCGTCTGACGGCTGTGCCCAGCGACGCAAATGGCAAAAGGAGCTCCGTTTCGGAGCTCCTTTTGCGGCCAGGGAAGGGGCGCACTATGCGCCCTGGTGTGGTGTGACGATGTCACGTCCGTGTCACCCCATATAGAGGCAGCGCAGTCGTGACATCGTAATGGCGGCGGCCATGTGGAACGGCCGCCGCCATTTTGTGCGCACTCCGCGCGTGCTAGGGTTGGGGGTGTCCGGAAAGAACGCCCCTTTCTAACACTAGCACGCACGGAGCGCACACTTTTAGGCCCGTTTGTAACGGGCTAAAGAATACTCAAATGTAACTTGACAGGGCGCAGAAAGGCAAATGGATGTTTCCAGAGAAAGAAAGAAACAATTGGCCTCACCAAGCCCTAGAAGATTATTTTACAGGGAAGCTTAGGAATCAGTTGATGCATTCCTTAATTAGAAAACTCTCCTCTTTTCACTACACAGGGAGGTTTCCCTTTCCCTTACTTTGCCCCTGAAACTTATCCCTTTTCTGGGTTTCTCAAAATTCTTTATCTATCAATGAGAGGAACTTACTAGTTAAAATCAATTTAGTTATCAATTGATGCATGGGAGCAACATAATTAAATTTTATGTTTTTAATTGAAGAGATTAATTTAAATTGGAATTTTAGAATGCATTTAATTCCAAAATTAAGTCACTAATTAAGTAATTAAGTAAATAAAGGGGAGACAGTGCCAAAGGACCAACAAATTTTATGTTTCCCCACTTGGGTCTTCAGTTATCTTGGATTTTAGCAGAACCAATTCTTGATTTTTGTTAGTCCCTCAAAGCTGAAGAAATACAAGATTGTGGCCTTGTACAGATGAGAAGAATGGGATGGCCAGAGGCCATCCCTTTCTTCTCTGGATCGTTGCCACAGCAACTGCATGGCTGTGGCAATGATCCACTGCCAAAAGAAGCTTCAAAATGGAGCTCCTTCCGCACTGCTACCAAGGTGCCATTTGCACCCTGGGGCGTCGCAGTGATGTCATGCACACACCACACTGTCTGGACGTGGCATGCGTGTGACATCATTAATACGTGTGCTGTGTGGACAGTGCTGCTTAACAATGGTGCCATCCCCATGAACTAGGGCTCAGGAGCATGCGGTCTCTGAGGGCGCTACAAGGCACTTGTCTGCATCGGGCCTTAGTTAACAAGATTCAAGGCACTCACATGGGTGGTCTACCTTGAAACTAGACACTTCATAGAGGTGCCACATCTGTCTCAGGTAAATGAATTTTGAAGCTCTTAACACTGGGCTTTTTCTAAGATCCATGTAGGAACCAGAAACCAAAAGAAAGAAAGGAAGGAAGGAAGGAAGGAAGGAAGGAAGGAAGGAAGGAAGCAGAGGGAGACATAAAGTGATAAATTTATGAGGGGGGGGATGAAGGAAAGGAAAGCAAAGAAAAAAAAGGGGGCTTGATGGAGTGGATGAGAAACTGGCTGTTTAAAAAATTCCTGCAGTTGTTTCTTTTGCTCTGAATTTCAGAGAGAGTGAAATCATAGATGATACATTTCATTTTCATACAGGTAAGGCTTTCAGTGCGAGCATATAATGTAAATATAAATAACAATCTTAAAATCTCAAGTTATTTTCTGTTCTTCTAATGTGAATGGAATTAGATGTTCTGGATTGTGAATGATTAACTGAGCACATTAACCATCTTCTGCTATCTTTCATGTCTCTTTTTCTCCTCTGTGCTAATGTTCAGGTTTGAGAGTGACACAGAATAAGAAGGGCTGCTTTAAAGTATGCTAGTTTAGCTGAACGAAAGTAAGAAAATGGTAACTTCTGCTTTCTAAACAGAGAGTTGCTGTGTCATGTGAGTTGAAAACAGATTTGCACAGCAAACCACACCAAGAAGTACCTATGCTTTGTGTATAACTTATGACAGGGGGACAAATGGAAGGGAGAAGTTCAAGGCTGCAGCTACAGTCAAGCAGAGTGAGGTAGCTGCCTTAGACAGCAAATATGGGGTGTGAAGAAAAGGTTGCACATTGAGCATGATTTAATTTATTGGGTTTTTACTGCTAGAGCTTGGAAAAGTGAGGGCTTCTTCCCCAGGGCTTCTGGGGCTTCCTTGGTTTCCAGAATATCCCAGGTAGCTTTAATTTATACACGGAGAGAGGTATTTTCTGTATTGCCACAAGCAGACAAATGTCTTGGGCCAGTTCTGGATCAGCCAGAATTCTGTAACACTGGCGGTTTACAGACCACCTTTTGGGGCGGCCTGTTCCCGCCCCTTTCCCCACTGGATTGGGGCCTCAGCTGCCACAGCGGCAGCCTCTGAAGCCCCAATCCGCTGCTTTCCAGGCCGCGGGGAAGCGGCAAAATGCCGCTTCCCTGCAGCCTGGAAAGGGCTGTCCTTGGGGCTTCATGCCCCAAGGACACCCAACAGTGGTGGGGACAAAGAGAAAGGGACTGCTCGGCCCCTTTCTCTTTTGTGATGCTGGTGCAGCCGTGTAAAGGCTGCACCCAGCGCCACAAAACTGGAAGGAGCTCCACTTCGGAGCTCCTTCCGGCGCTGCAGAAAGGGCACCCCAGGTGCCCTTACATGGCGCCAGGATGTCACTTCCGTGATGTTCCATTTGGAGGTGGCTCAGTCATGACGTCCCAATGGCGGCGCCCATGTAAAAATAATAAATAAATAAAGTTTTTATTTTTATCCCGCTCCTTCCCAAGACCAGGGCGGCTCACAACATATATTAAAACAATGTGGATACAATACAGTAAAAAGCAATCAAACAGGTAAATACAGTAAAATAACAAGCTAAAAGCCCCATTAGCCCAACCTCT
>NW_024805697.1:0-4381 GCF_019175285.1 Sceloporus undulatus
GTTGTTATTGTGTGCTTTCAAGTCCTATTCAACTTATGGTGACCCTAAGGCGATCCTTTCCTGGGGTTTTCTTGGCAATATTTGTTCAGAGGCAGTATGCCTTTCCCTTCCTCTGAGGCTAAGGCCCTGTCCAGATGGGCCATTTAGCACGTACTGAATACATGCTAGGGTTGCCTGGGAGTGTCCTTTTCAGATGCTCCCTAATCCTAGGATGTACTCAGTACGTCAAAATGGCGGCACCCTGTCTACATGGGTGCTGCCATTTTGATGTAACAGCCGTGTCTCTTCCAAACAGCATGGCACGGCGCAGCCATTACGTCTTGGTGCCACTGCAGGGCGCCTGTGGTGCCCTTTCAATGCCACCAAAAAGAGCTGCAAAACAGAGCTCCTTTCGTGGCGCATATCGCTGGTGCATCCTTTACATGGCCACACCAGCAATACTGAAGAGAAAGGGACCAAGCGGCACCTTTCTCTCTCTCCCTGCCACTGTCGGGGTGTCCTTGGGGCATGAAACCCCAAGGACACCCCTTTCCAGGCCACGGGGAAGCGGCGTTTTGCCACTTCTCTGAGGCCTGGAAAAACAGCAGATTGGGGCCTTCGGGGCTGCCGCTGTGGCAGCTCAGGCCCCCATCTGTCAGGGAAAGAGGCGGGTGCAGGCTGCCCCAAAGGTGCGGTCTGTATCCCGTCTAAGAGAGTGTGACTTGATCAAGCTCAACCCATGGGTATGTTATTAAGGAAGTTATAAATAATCATTATTCTCAAGATGTCTCCTAGATTCCAGATATAAAATCCAGATTTAAGTTAGAATATGAAGTGATGGCATGATAATGAAATATGTCTTGTGGTCAGTGAAGTACACCCAGTCGTTCCAAGATACATCCTTCTTTCTCCAACAAGATTATTTGTGAGTCAGAGAAGATACAAATAGAGTTAACTAATTACATTCCAACCAGTAACTTGCAATAGATTTCCTGAACATTTGCTGAAAACATTTTAAAAGATCTTCTGTGTGTCTGTCCATCTGTGTCTTTCTGTGTGTCTCTCTGTGTGTTTTCCATAGATTTGATTTAGGATTATGTTCTTTTCAATTTCTTTCCTTTGGCTTGAGAAGACCATCATGTGGAAATAAAACTCATAATACCACATAGCCATAAATGTCATGTAGCACAGCTTAGCTACTTCTCATATATGACAAATGATGTTGCAATATTCTTTCATCCTGACCAAACCTTTTGAGAAATTTATGACAGCAGCACACAAAAACGATCATGGCTGGAATTCACAATCACAGTTACGAATGCCGAACCTACAGTTACAGATTTGTAACTGATTCAGATTTGTGACCCCTACATATACATGATCATGGGAATAGTGCAAAGAACACATAGAAATCTTATATGTTCCCCCAGTCCTACCTTACCAGGCTATAGATAATAGAAGTCTATTATCTTGTCAATTGGGATACAGCAAAGGATCCTGCTTCTCATAGTCACACTGGAGATTGCTGACAAGGGACTTTTTCACACGGGGAAAATTGGAGGGTTAAAGTGGTCCAAATGCAGAGACATCCAGGGCATTAGGGACAAGTTCACAGCTGCTTTTCACAAGATGCTGCATGCAATCAGAACAGACTCCAGAGGGAAAGTGAGGTGAATCAGGAAATAAGCAAGTTTGCAAAACTACCTTATTTACATTTTCATTTTGCTTGCTAATTCACTCTCTTCGCGTAATGGCAGCCATCTGAAAACCAAACCTCCAGATGCCTCCTGTTCCCAGATTTCCCCAGGTCCCTTGCTGTGCCAGAGAGAAGGAGAGAGCCTTGTTCTTAAAGGGATGCACACACACTTCCCTCACCCAGCTGCTTTCTCCTTCCTCCTGCAGCCTCTAATAAGGGAGAAGGCAGAGAGAAGAAGTTTTGGCATTTTTCCTGGCAGGAGGGAGAAATAGAAGACATGTCCTGGAAACGGAGGGCATAGGAGAGTTTCAGTCCTTGCTGGAATGAGGCGGGTTTATGGAGAAGCCCCTTCCTCTTTCTTTTTCTAGTGTGTTTGTGTGTGTGTGTGCTTGTAGTTTTACAGGAGTTTGCAAAGGGAAGCCTCAGCCTGCCTTCCTCTGAAACAAGGCAGGATTTTCCTCAGCCTGCCTTCCTCTGGAGCATGGGGGGGGGGGGGGGAGCACTTGTGGAAATGACAGTTTGGAGAATGCTCAGAAAAGGTATTTCCCAAGAGTAATTTGTCATCCTCCATTTGATACCTAAATTTGCATTGGACTCTAAGTAATGTGCTTTTAAGACCTCCATCACTCATAGTTAGGTAAACTTTACTGCTACCCAATAAAGCAGGATTAGTTGGGCCAGTCCAGGGGGCACTTCTTAATTAACACTACTAGGTTAAGTATACTGGATTAAATATAAATAGCTAAGTAGCTGATCTAGAATTTTGATTTATATTGAATAAAACCTAAAGAAATTTTTCAGTGGCATCTAAAATTTGTGTTATTTTTGCTATTGATAATTTTTATACACAAACTTCCCTCTCCCCAACCTATCAAGAAGCACGTTCACCATGTGTTTCACTTAGTGAGTTCTCTCCACTCTATTTATCATGTATTGGATGGAGCAAAGGTGAGGCAACTTACTACATGATGGACATGATTCATATGATAGGTCTCTTTGACAATACAGCTGAAAATGAGACAAATACTACTCTAAAGTAAGCACATTGAAAATATACAGCTTCCAGCTTCCATGCTCATGTTGTTATAATGCTTACATTCAAGGTAAAGGTAAGGGTTTCTACTTGTAACCAACTGTAGGGGGTGGTGCTCTTCTACATTAGTAAGCCAAAGAGCCAGAATTGTCTGAAGATGACTCCAATGGTCACGTGGCCAGTATGACCGCATGGAACACTGTCACCTTCCCTGAAGTAGTACCTATTTATCTAGTTGCATTTGCATGCTTTTGAACTGCTAGGTTGACAGAAGCTGGGACTAGTGATAGAAGCTCACCCCATTGGCCTTGAACTGCCAACCTTACACCCTTATGATCCTCAGAATTGGCATCTTAACCACTAAGCCACCGTATCCCAAGATGCTTACATTGCATCCTGAAGTAATGCTTACATTACATCAGTGTAATTACCACTTTTATCTCCTGTGTTCATGTTGGCTGAGCTTGGGAGTTAGATAAACTTGATGCAGTCTTTATTTCTAATCAAGAAGCATGAAGCAGCCTTTAGAATTTCTAGCTGTATTCAGTGCTAGGGAACATGCTAGAGCGCATTGAATAACTTGTGATATGATAGCATATTCTACAGAAACATTTCAGCCCTTCATACTACTTTTTTGGCACAGAGCTGAAATGTTTTGCATAAATGTCAAATCAAAGGGAATAAGCACAGATTAATGTTTTTAAAGGGAAATATTAACCAAAATTGGCAATATGTTCATAATTAGCATTAGAATCCCACAAGGTCAATGAAAAGAATGGAAATATCCACTGGGAAAATTCAGGCAGATGAACAGTGGTCTCCACTGATAATTAGTGGGAGGGGAGGAATGATTTCTGAGCAGTTAATATATTTCTTAACTATGTGCAAATTGAGTTTGTTCTACAAAACTGTCATGTCTAATGGGCAGAGAGCCTATTAGCCATCTTTTTCTCCATATGCATAGATAGTATTCTTTGCTCTAATGATCCTACAAGATTCTGAGAGTAAGAAAATGATCATGTCTCTATATGCATCCAGCGAAAGTAAAAGCAAAGTAAACTGGCTCTTGTTCTCAGTGTCTGAGTGCAATCTTGGGTGTGTGGTTTTTTGTTCCAAGAAGCAATGCAACTGAAGCATGCATGGCTACAACTAGGGAAAGAACATGCTCCATAGATGGTTTGAAATCCATATGCTAATGACAATGGTCATGAAAAAGACCTTAACCTCCACAAACACAACAAGATTAAAGATGGGGGGGACATGTGAACTACATAGATACTCATTTTCCTACAAAACACACACGTACGCAACACTGGTTGAAACAAATGGTCAGCAGCTGTTGAGTCCTCATGCTTGCTTATGCCAAGACATTCTGGAACTTTATGTGAGATGATGAGGAACCTGTAAGAGGACACCTCAAACTTCCTATAGTTTCCTTCTCCCTCCCTTGCTCTCTCCCTCCCCTTCTCTTTCACACACACCCACACCCACAGAAATATACAGAGCCTATTTTAGTGTCACCTTAGAAGCAAAAAGAACTGTATTGAAGAAGTGTCTGCCTTCACCAATGTCCTCACAGTGAGATATTCACATGTGATTCTGGACTAGAAAAAGAAGACTCTACAATGACAAATCTTTGGATTCTCCCTCATGGCATCCCTCCCATCTTCATC
>NW_024805698.1:0-4381 GCF_019175285.1 Sceloporus undulatus
TTTTTGTTGTTATCGTTGTTTGATTATCTGTAAACCATGAATTTATACAGATGATCAGAATAAAACAAGGGAAAAAAGAGGCACATTGAAATCAATTAGAGACATGAGTCCCACCCAGCCCTCCTCCCATTGACTTCTTTGGGATGATGAAGGCTGGGACCAACCCTTGGACTGCAATCTTGGCCCCATTTTCTGGAAGGTAAATCCCTGTGGATTCTGTCAGCCTTTGAGCTTCACAAGACTCTCTCTCTCTCTCTGAGGTTTTGGAGGCAAGGGACTAATAATAGGAACAATCATAGGATTAATCATTTATATCCCTGTTGGTTTATTTTACCTTCTAGGAAAGACTGAGGCTTGATTAACTCTGAGAGCCATTGAATTCTACTTTTGGTGCTTCACGGAAGAGTGCATAAGTGTGTAAAGCACGTGTAAAGCACCTCCATTTGCACTTTCTGCAGGTGTGCAAATAACCAAGATGGCCTCCAAAGGAAGGAAGTGAGGAGAAACCACACTCAAGGAAGAAACTGGAGGAAAGGAGACCTTGGGAAGGTCAATGTCCAACCCTCCTTTTTTGTAGTGAAGCCACTGGGAAGACTGGGATGCAATGGGGTTCAGTTATGTGCAGTGCAGATACAGCCTGAGTTGGTTGTAAAAGGGTACAAGCACCCAAGTCTGGCTTTACCCTCTTAATAATGGTTTCACTTTTCAAAAAATAAGCACTTTGTTTTTCTGTCTAATCCTTATTTTTTGTTATTTGTTTCTATATTTGTTTCTTTCATTCTTGGTAATATGAGATGGTCTGGTTTGTCAACTTCCTTCATCCAAAAAAAAATCTCTTAATGAGAAAACTGAGGAGACTTTTAAAAACTCCCAAAGGAGCTACTTTTGGCCTTGTTTGGGGGGCAATCTTCCTCTTAGAAGCCAAAGCCCAATGTTTGTGAAGAATAATGATAATAAGGCTTGTATTAAAACTATCCTCCCCATTTCTGATCCCTTTCAAAACCCATGTTCCCCAGAAGGAGCAGAGCTGTGTAATAAGAAAACCCTCTCAGAAAAGATACACAAAAGACACACAAAGAGACACACTTCCTTCCTTTTGGCCCAAGGAGCCCGGCCTCCTTCTGACTCTGGAGCCTCAGGAGAGAAAGAGAAGCTTTTGTTCAACTGAGGCCTCAGAGAAGGTTCCGGAACATTATTCCCAACAGTCACAAGCAGCACAAAAAATGGCTGCCAGAACACAAAATGGCCTCCTGTTCCTCAGCACTTGGCAGTTGACATTTGAGTCCTTCAGGGGAGACAGAGAGACTGAGGGGAAGAGAGGAAGGAGGTCCTGGAGGGAGGGGGCCTTGGGAGATATAGGACCTTCCTGAGCTATTTGGGGTTCGCTTCCTAACAAATGGGTTTCTGGCCTCATAAAGGATTTGGGGCAAACTGGATCTGAAAGGCAGTCGTAGCCTTTCCTCCTGCCAATGGGATTTACAGTGTATTCCTGGACTGTATCTCCCAGCATCCACATGGCCAGAGAGAGGAGGGTCCTGCCCTGCATAGGGCTGCCATTTCATGGGTTTTAGGCTTTGGGAATGTGCTCCTTTGGCCAGTGTCTGTGTGGCTGGGACTCCAGGGTCCCTCAGTCCCTCCTGCCTTGTTCCATATTAACTGCAGGAGGAGCCTGTGAGGGTGGGGCAGGGGGCGGGGTCTTACAGCTCCTCTGCCCCCATTGGCCAGAATGAAGAAGGGGAGAAGCTTGTGCCTCTCTATTTAGCTCTGCGTGCGGAAGAGAGAGTGAGGAGCAGAGTCAGAAGGGGATAGAGAGAGGCAGAGACAAGGCGGAAGGAAGAAAGTGAAGTGGCAGCAGAAGGACAAGGCCTGGAAGCGGTGGGCTTCACTGCTGTGCTGAGGGCTGGCTGGGTGTGGCTTGGGTCTAATGCTGCTGCTGCTGCTGCTTTGCTTTGGCCACTGCCCCCACGGAGGGGAGGAAGGAGGCCCAGCAGGCCTTCCAGGCATGGGCCACTCTCTCTGAAGGAGAGAGACTGTGACTCCCCAAACAGACTTTTGGTTTGGCATTTTAGTGTTGTTAAGGTTTGGAAATCCTGTTTGGGGTTCATTTTGACTTTGGGGCCCTTTCATCCTCCATTTTGGGTTCCCTGAAGGCCTCCAACCGCTAACTGCCAAGCGCTGAGGCAGAGGCAGACATTTTGTGTTCCAGTGGCCATTTTGTTCCAGAACCTTCTCTGAGGCTTCAGTTGAACAGAGGCTCCTCTTTCTCTCCTGAGGCTCCAGAGTCAGAAGGAGGCCAGGCTCCTTGGGCCAAAAGGAAGGAAGTGTGTCTCTTTGTGTGTCTTTTGTGTATCTTTTCTGAGAGGGTTTTCTTATTACACAGCTCTGCTCTTTTGGAGAACAAGGGTTTTAAAAGGGATCAGAAATGGGAGGATAGTTTTAATACAAGCCTTATTCTTATTCTTCACAAACATTGGGCTTTGGCTTCTAAGAGGAGGCTAGTTCCCCCAAAAAAGGCCAAAGGTGGCTCCTCAGTTTCCTTATGAATAGATTTTCAGGAAAGAAGGAAGGAGACAGACCAGAATAACTCATATTATCAAGAATGAAACAAACAAACATACAAACAAACAAGAACAGCAAAAATAAGGATTAGAGACTAAAACAAGCTACTTATTTTTTTAAAGGAAAACCATTATTAGGAGGGTAAAAACAAGAATTGGGTGCTTCTACCCATTTGAAACCAACTCAGGCTGTATCTGCACTGCAGTAATAATCCAGTTCTAAAGTGTGTTAACTCCTGGTTCCAGCCTATGGAATCCTGGGATTTGTAGTTTGTTGTGGCATAAGAGCTCTCTGGCAGAGAAGGCTAAGTGTCCAAAGGTAAAATTCCAGGATTCCAAAGCACTGAGCGGTTAAAGTGGTGTCAAAGTGCCTCATTTCTATAGTACGGAGGCAGCCTTCTTGGGAAAGGAGCTGATGATGGGGAAAAGCACTGTGGACCTCTGGACGTTTCAGCAGATGACTTATTTATTTATTAAGGATGCACCTATTTCACATCCAGCTACGGGGACATAACCAGGGCCCTCTCCAATTCACCATTCCCTCATCCTTCACCACTCTAATAAGGCACGGAGTATCTGTTGCGTAGGGGAGCTGCAGTGAATCTATGCTAGGTCCAGGGGCTTTGTTTGGTGCAGAGGGAGGAAGGGGATGCCCACCTCTGCATCGGCCCAAAGGAGGTATATGTCACCTGTGTATGTCACCAGGAAGATGCTGTTCTCTGTGTCTTTGAGTGCTGCAGGGTTTGTTGCCAAGTCATTCCTAACCCTGGTCCCTTTTCTCAGGAACTTCATCTCGGCCTCTTTGGACACGGCTTTAGGGCCTCTCTTGCTGAAAGTGACCAAGTGCAGGGCCACCAGGACCCCTCCCCACCTGATGGCCGACACAGAGGCTAAGCGGAAGGAGTTGGTCTCCAACAGAAAGAGGTTTCCAAGATACAACAACTATTTGGTAAGTTGCCATGCTGACTATTAGTTTCATCTGTGTCTGGGCCGGCTCATGAAAGCAATCGGAGAACATACTCTCCCATTTTGGCAGAGAGAGTCCTGGTTAATCCTCTATCACCTCATCTTTTCTGGGGCTTTGAAAGTGTCCTATTTCACTCTCCTCCTGCCACTTTCCCCATTCTGCTCAGGTCAGTTCAGTTGCTGCAAAACGTGTTCCAAATTCAAAAGAGTGTGCATCCCATCAACTCAAAAGAGGGTAGAGGGGAGGAGAAAGGGGGGCAGGGTCTTGCCCTTGCCAGCAATCAGAGGTGAAAGCAAACGTCTGTACCCTTCCTCGCTTGTGTGATCTTTAGCATTAACAAATTTGGCCATCTTGATTCCCTTCTGGTGTTACTTGTCCACATGTGTCTTTCCCAATTTGTGAAATGCTGGGGGATATTGAAGAATATCTCTGGACCTAAATTGAGTGTGGGCTCAGTGGCCCTCAAGCCCAGAATACTCCCCAGAACTTCTTTTTAAAAATGAAATTTGCCTCTGAAATTAGGTGAGATATGGCTAAATGCACTATAATTCATTGGTGACTAAATGTACTATACATGTTGGGAGAGTCAGTATGTTAATCAATCAATAATATTCCAGAAATGTCCTAAATTATATTGTTTATCATATTTTATATTATATTGAAAGGATTTGAGACACTTTTTGCTTGCTTGCAGAAGGTTAAGTTTATTTCCTGGACTGAATTCTGAAGTGTTGAAATAATATTTGCGATGCACCATTTTTGTTTGTCCCCTTTTGTTTAGTCACTCTCTGGATGAGGGCTATTTTTTGTTGCAGGTGACCTTTGCAGATGTGGCGGTATATTTCACTGAGGAGGA
>NW_024805699.1:0-4380 GCF_019175285.1 Sceloporus undulatus
TCTTCTAGAAAGACCGTCAGTGCTTTGGCAAAGGAGCCAAAATCACCGTGGAGTGTCCTTATCACTTTTGGCATAAAGAAGGAGAAGAAACCATGGATGTACTGGAAATCCTGGTTATTGAAAATCAAGTCTACTGTGAAGTCCCACATTGCCGTTGTGATCAAGACTTTGCCAACTATGGGTTTGCTGAGGCTTTTGATTACAAACTGTATAACATGCATTGAATCAACAAAGGAGCGCATCTCCGCATAGTAAAGATATACATTCACTTGTTCCCAGTCAGATTTAGTAAATGTTAACTTGGTTCCATAGCCTGAAAATTCTGGGATTCTCTTTGCAAAGGCAACAGAAATCCCCCTTCTATTCAGAAGAGGCATCAAGGTCCTGACAAACCTTTCTCCATTGTCATTGTCTTGGACTATCAGACCGATCCATGTCCACCTGAAATGCAGGAGCAACCTGACCAGCCCCGGATGCAGGATTTCATCTTTGGGCACCATCCGGTAGAAAAAAGGGAAACGTCTTTTATCATCCAGAACACCAGAGACATATGCATAATTGACCTGAAAAGGAAAGAAAGAGTCTTGTGGTGGTTTGTGTTCCTAATATTGATTTGATCACGGGATCTGTGTTTAGAACTGTGTTCTGTTATAGATACCTCATTTTAAAAAGGATGAGTCGGAGCAAGAGGTTGTAGGCACTGGGTAGGTTCAGCCTGATGGGGAGAAAATGGAGGGGTGACATGATCACCCCCTAAATACTTCAAGGGCCATGCCAGAGAGGAGGAGTAGGCCAGTTCTCTTCTTTGAGGCTATGACCAGGTCTAATGGTCTGAAGACAGAGGACCATAGATTTCAGTTGAACATTAGAAGGAACTTCTTGACTGTGAGAAGCTACTGCCTAGATTGCTGGTGGGATCTCCTTTGGACTCCTTAGAAAATTGGCTGGATAGCTAAGTGGTGACCCTGCCTTGAGCAGGGCCCCGTGAAAGGGATCTAGGAGTCTTGGGAGTTTATCAGACAAGGGAAATTGGAAGTATGGCAATCCGAACGCAACCATGGGGTTTAACTTTATTGCATGATGGACTACCACACAAAATTTTGGGCAATGGGAAGCTATTTTCGGGCAATGGGAAGTGAGTTTGAACGCAATTCAAATTCACGTAAATTTGCTGAACTAGTGAATTCACGTGAATGCGTTCTGGCCCCACTTCCTTTTCATTCAAAATTAAGAGAAATTAATCCCATGTGATAAACTCCTTAGTAGACCACAAGCTGAACATGACTCAGCAGTGTGATGTGGCAGCCAAGAAAGCCAATGCAATTCTTGGTTGCATCAACAGGAGTATAGTGTCTAGATCAAGGGAAGTAATAGTGCCACTGTATTCTGCTTTGATCAGACCTCACCTGGAATACGATGTCCAGTTCTGGGCACCTCAGTTCAAGGGGGATATTGAAAAGCTGGAACGTGTCCAGAGAATGGGAAAGTTCTGGAACATAAAAGCCCTGTGGGCTCCGTGAACAGCGACATAGGAGCTAGGGATGTTTAGCCTGACGAAAAGAAGGTTAAGAGGGGACATGATAGTCATGAGTAAATATATGAAGGGATGTCATATCAAGGAGCATTACCCTGGAGAAATTACAGAGTCCAATCTTATCAGCCACCCAAATCTCCCCCATCCAGTGCCAACTGTTGTTGTTGTTATTGCATGCATTCAAGTTGAATGTGATGTCCGGCAACCCGCTCCTAGGATTTTCATGCCAAGATTTATTCAGAGGAGGCTTTTCATGGCCTCCCTCTGCGTCTGAGAGAATGTACTTTCCCCAAGATCACCCAGTGGGTTTCTTTAGCAGAGTGGGCATTTGGACCCAGGTCTCCTTGAGCCCTAGTCCAATACACAACCACTATACCATGCTGGCACCTTACAAACTACCATACCTGTTCAGAAACGGTTTGCCTTTGACTTCATTTTCTAAGGCTGAGAGGCCATGACTTGGCCAAGTTCATCCAATGGATTACTGTTCATCTAATGGATTAGAGTCATGGCCCAACTTTCATACTGTTACCACACACTCTTGCTTCCTCTCCTCACCTGTGGGATTTTGTAGGTGCCCAACATGGCTGAGATCCAAATGGTGTTTTCAGAGTCTGTCCCGTCAAGTACAGCCAACAAGTTATTCTGTCGTCCACAGGAATAATTGGGAATATTGGCTTGTCCGGTGGAGAGCAGGTCCAGCAAGGCTTCGGATGTGATCCTTGCTTCGAAATAGTTATCGTGGATGTTGTAGCCCAGGGTGAGGTTGGGCAAGATCTTGGGATCCTGGTTGATCTCCTGGATGGCAAAGATGAAGGACAAGATGCTCCAGCGCTTTACCATCCCTGTCCTGTCAAGACAATGCAATGAATCTCCACTTTGGGCCAAGTCTTTCTTCTGTGACTTGGTTAGATTCTTCCAAGCAATATACAACCGTGGATTCCCCAAAGCCACAGAGTCTTAGAATTAGAACAGTGACTCCAAACTCTGGTCTTCCTGGCGTTTTGGACTTTGGCTCTCAGGATCCCAGACCATTGGCCAAGATGTAGCCAAGGGTCCGTAGGGGAATTTTATTATTATTGTTAGCTCAAATATTGCAAGAGGGGCTGGCTACAAGAGCCCACCGAGATCGCCCTCCCGATATGTATACGGAGTAGACCAGGGGATCCCAATAAATAGAGCTGAGACAGACTTCTAGAATTAATAACCAATTTATTTATAAGGGGAAAAACACATACGATACACTCCCTTGTTGACAAACCTTCCACTCACACCCTGAGTGGTAGAAGTCACAAAAGGGGAAACAAAGGCAAATTGCCATTAACTGAATTTGAGTCCTAAGCTAACCAGGATGATGGGCTTTGCAACTTCCTTTGCCCATGATTCGGTTTTCTTGGCTTCTAGCAGCCAAATTTTCCATGAGGCTGTGGCATTAGGCAAACTAGACTTTATAGCAGTGGTGAAGAAAACTCCCTGTTTTCTAAAATCTCAACATTTACCAAAGTTCTGACAAAAGTTCCCTGCACACGCCTGGAGTGTCTGCAGAGTGCTATGCTTCTCAAAGGGCAGTCTCTAAGATTCCCTTTCGAAAGATATTTCCTGGGGCCTTGCTTCCTTGCCATGTGGTTGGGGATGGGGGAGCTGAGGCTGAGACAGTGTGGCTCACCTCTTGGTCAAGGAACTTGGCTCTGTCTCCTTGGGGGAACGCATCTCCCAGTGCCATTCCAATTTGGACCACGGGGATGGGATGAATGACCTCTAGAGTTTCCTTTTCCTGGCATGCCTGGCTGGAAAAGTTTCCAAGGTTTGTGGTGTTCTTCCCAGGAGAAAGGGGGACCTTTCTGTTCTTGGATCCTAGCTGCCAAAGTGGAACTTTCCTCCTTAAGGAAGTTGACTTGGTCTATCAATTCTGTAATTTTTCTCTCCATACTATCGGGGGAGTCTTTGGGATTTTGGAAACTTGGAAAGGCTTTTCCTTTGTACTGCCTGCTTATGGATTTGTCTAAGAGATCCATCAATTCTGCATTGGGCCTATGATCTAACTCTTGTTTGCTAAATCCCAACTCTCTGAGCTGTCTCCAAATGTTGTTGCGAATTTCCCGAAGTGATTGTCTGAGGGGTTCTGTTCTTTTGGGCTGGTTCCTGGGGTTGTTTATACCAAACCTCCTGGGTTCTTTCTGCACTGGCTGGAAGTGGGGACCTGTTTTGTGATAGGTGACTGAATGAACTGGGTCTCCATTTCTTCCTCCCCTTTTCCTTCCTGCCCTGGGGGGTCTGCCAGGTCCTGCATTCAAGTCCCTTTCTGCCTTTGTGCTCCAGAACATCTCTGAGACTGCACCAATATTTTCCATGAATTGGGCCCACGTGGAAGTGTGTAATTTTTGTGCCACCAGTCCCAGATAGGTTTTGGCGGATACATGTAAGCCCTCATACACTTCAGCGATAAAGTTGCGGTTATCAAGGATGGGCTGGCCCTCTACATTGAGGCCAATTTCCCCTGAGAGAATTCCTAACATCTTCTTCCTTGCTACATAGGTGTCAGGGGCTTCATCTGGGGCTTGTCTTTCGAGTTGGTATTTGGTGCGTAGAATTGTTCCTGGCCATAGGATGCCTGCAACCTTTGTCATCCACTCGCTAATGTCCACATTGGCTAGATCCACAGTTATGGCGGCAGCCTCAAAGGCTCCCGTGTATGCCGGATCTATGCACATCCTAGCTACTTGTGTCAAGTCCTGTCCCTTTGCCTTGGGGTATGAGACGTACGCATTGGTCATCCATTGGACTCCAGTTTGTGCGTCCAACCTTCCTAAGTGGTCTGCAATGGCTCGGACCTCGGTCATGGACCA
>NW_024805700.1:0-4380 GCF_019175285.1 Sceloporus undulatus
GCATCAGGAATAATTTGGTAGATGTAGAGGTAAAACATGCCAATCCAGAAGAAAACAAATGTATTACAGATTTGGCAGTGCTAGAACAATGATGTAGGCATTCTACAACATTGCCCCTTGTGCTACCATAAACAATGTGTCAAATTTTAGTCATTTGCCATGTACCATTTTCCTCCCTACAAAGAACGGTTGAGGCAAAACATTTCCAAAGAAATCTATTTGGTTTTGCCACTGGAGAATATTTTATTCCAGGCAATGTAATATAGTGGGAAAACAAAATATCCACACATTTTTTGTTTGTGGGAAAAAGTGGCTAAACCCCAGTGAAGAAAAGCAGAATAGCAACACTCTGGCTGTTGGAGGATTGACCCCATTTAGGATAAACTGAAATATTTTTGACCCTGGAGCAATGGGAACTTACTGAAATGAGAAAATACTCTGCCATACAGGATGTATGAGAGCCAGCATAGTGTAGTGGTTTATGGACGATGACTCTGGAGACCAGGGTATGATTCCTTGCTTGACATGGAAACACACTGGGTGTCATACACTTTGCAGCCCCAGAAAACCCCATGATAGGTTTGTCTTAGGGTTGCCAACAACAAGAGGTATGCCTTTCCTTTTTTTTTCTGATTTTATTTTACTTTTATATCTCTTTGCGTTTCCTGATGCTGTTTTTAATTATTAATAAATGTACTGAATATTAAAAAAAACATGCACACAAACGACACATACTACATACTATATAATCCTACACCAGTAACAAATAACAATCACAAATTTATCAAAACATTGGAATATCTTTATCCATATATTTGCTCCTTATTCAAACTCCCTATTACACTTACAATCTATTTCTTTCTTCTTAGCCTAACCATTCAACCCTTTATCCCACTATTTATTACATATCCTTTCCTGTTCCTCTCCAACTATCATCTCCTAAACCTTTTTATCCTATGCTTCATTCTTCAGCCTCCTCCCTCTTCCTTCTACTTTCTCATACTCTTTCACACTTTCTCAAACCCTCATAAATACCTTTTTACCATTACCGCTACTTTCCATACCTATATCATCCATTCAGACCTCCTTTTTGCCAAATCTGGCCCATTCTTTGCCTTCTAAGTAACTTTCACACTCAGCAACAATGTTTTCTGATGCTATCTGAGTAAAATATGCTTGCTAATGCACACAGAAACACTCATTTGAACATGGGAAACTTTCTACCTTGCTAGACACTGGAATTCTCATTGGGTTCAGACAGTGCCTCACAATTTAAGTTGTTTTTTTTTTCTAAGCCTAGTGTTTGAGAGTTGCCCTCACATTTTTGCTGACTGAAATATGTTCTCCAGAGGCTACTGTGATATGTTTTGCAACAAAAATATGAATGAACCTCCAATTGCTGCTTAAAATTTTCCATTATGACAATCAAACATAAGTAGAGTTGAAGAATTATAACAAATTGGAAGAAAAACTTAATATAGCAAATGCACACAGCGAGAGACACATACAAATATATCATCTGTTTGGTTGGTAAAAAGAGAAGAGGGGAAAAAGAAACTTCTCATAATTAATAATCAAATCCAATAGTTTTGAGTTTCTACAGAATGATTGAAAACCCAGTTTTCTGTTTTCTGTTAGATAAATAAGGGGGTGAGAAACAAGGCATTTTGGACTACAGTTCCTAAAACCACCCAATGCTGGCAGGGGGGTTCTGGAACTTTTAGTCCAATTACTTTCTATTTTGCAAAAGAATATTAAAAGAAGTATTAAAGATTGTGGGATACAGTACTGTACTAAGTTTTGTTGTCAACTGAATAAGTAGTCAGAATACCTGTTTATAACTGTAAGTATTATAGTTATACAGCAATACAGTTATAATCTGTTGGAAAATGAAAATCTGGCAGTCTTGATTTTGCTCCATTTGTCTGAATGTTTTCAGGGTAATCAGTCTTTCTGGAAACAATAGCAGCTATAGCACATACCTCCTGTGTCAAGCATATGGTCGTATATGATCCACTTGACATAGAAAACAAGACATGGGATACAAAAAACTAAAACTAATTGATATTAATGGCAAATAAATTACACACTTCAAAGGTCAAATCTGCAAGCCCTAAACAGCTAGGAACCTGGATACTTTATGGTTGCAAACCACATTATCTCCATGGCAAAGTCCATGTTTTGCCTGAAAATGGTTCCAACTTCAATACCAGGCATCTCCAGGTAGGGCTGGGAAGGACATCTTCCTGTAAATTCTAGTCAGTGCTACATAAGATGGGAATTAACCTGATTCCTCCCATATATTTTGAACTGTAACTATCATAAACCCTAGCCAACATGACCAACAGTGAAGGATTGTGAAAGTTGCAGATTAAAACATTTAGAGAGTGGTAGGTTGTCTCCTTGTAGAAAATACTGAGCTGGGTGGACCAATGGTCTGACAAGGTATAAGGCAATTTCCTGTGTTCTTAATTCTGAAATCTTTTCCCATACTAACCGAATTGAATATTAAGATCATTCTCAGAGACCCTTCCCTGTACCACATTTCCTTAAGAAGTGATCTCAGTAGTGACAAAGAATGGGTTGTTTGTCTGCATAAGGCAAAATACACTTGAGCTAAATTATTGTACAGGAATCAGATTTATGGCAGCACTCATTTATTTGTGGAGCTGCTTACTTATACAAAGAGACACATTCAGTTGTTCCACATATTTCTGATAGGTGTTTATTTTTTTCTGCAAGGGAGGGATGGGAAAGGAGGTAGAAGACAGCATCCCACTTGAAAGATACCACACGGTATCACAACAATTTAAACCCTAAGAAGGGAAAATGTGTGTGTATCTTCAGGGTTTAAATTGCCCATTAACAGTAGGTACCAGAACAATCAGCTGAGTAGGCAGACAGGTCAGATGAGATGTGTTATATTTCTACTGAAATCACAGTAAACATTTCCAAATGTGTATGAATCCATAACATCTGCAAATTTCATGAGTGTTCTCTTTTGCCCACTCTTTTAGTGATGCATAAATACACCCTGAAACACATCATAATGAAGTTTTGCTTTCTAGCATGTCTGATTCTTCCTCAAAAAAATACTAGTAGAGCACCTAATGTCAGAGGATGGCTTTGCTGTTGTACGATATTTTTAAACACAGAATATGAGACTTGAAGACTCAAGTTCAAATTTCCACTGATGCTTTAACCCTGATCCCTCAACTACAAGTTTTATAATTTGCTGGATTATATACTTTGAACTTTACATTATGAAGTGACTGATTCCTTAAAATCAGTTTTTCAAGGGAAATGTATTGGCTGGAAACAGAGGGTAGTTAATTTATAAAGGCTGGTTTTTCAAAAAGATAAAATAAACTGGCTGTTTTTCCAAGTGAGGAGTTGGATACATTCAATGAATTTGACATTCATAAAATGTGTGAAGTGCAGTATTCATTAAATGCAGTAATCTGAGTCTATGGCATGGAAATGGACTTCAGAAACTTGGTTTTAACCTCAGCTTGACTTTAGAGTCAAGAAAAATAATTTATTAGAAAAAATAAACCAAGTAAGGACTGTAAAGAATTTTGGCTGTATTCTACTACAAAAGTAAAACTTGAAATATTGTGCTGGCATGTTTTCCTCCATTAAGGATGTAACATTGTGTTCTCTGTGCCTTTGTCTGTTATAGTGCTAATATGCTTAGTTCCATTACCTCACAAACTGTTGTACTGGTAGGACACTACACAACAATTTGACAAATGTGATCCAGCTTAAGGTTCAATTTGAAACAGCAACATTTCCTTGATACAAATAGGTTCCCCCCACCCCCATTTGCATAGCTGCACAATGAAGCATAAAGTTAAGAAAATGAAAAGACTTCTTCTTGACTATGAGGTAACTAAACATTATCTGTTTATCACACATAGTTCCATTCTTCTTCTGAAGGATCTCAGTGTACTTATATAGTCCCCATGGAATCTCCCATCCAGATACTTTACAAGGCCAGAACTGCATAGTTTCAGAAATGGGTTTGGATACTACGCTTTCAGATCATCCTCTATGCAAAGCATTAGATTGTTCAGAAATGTCTGCCTAATAGAATAAAAAGTTAATGTAATAGGAAATCTGAAATTCTTTAAAATGATGATTATGGAGCAGCTTGTTTTTTAGCAACAAATCTCCCATTCTCAGTGGGCTGCAGCAGTGCCAAGTTTGATCCAATTTTAGTTTACTTTGTTTTAATGTTGACTTTTTTATATATTTTAACTGTATTGTAATCACTCTGATTTACAAGCTGCTTGAGTGTCAGTTTTGAAGAAAACAGAGGGGCATACAAAAGATCATCATCATCATCATCATCATCATCATCATCATCATCATCATCAT
>NW_024805701.1:0-4379 GCF_019175285.1 Sceloporus undulatus
TGACACTTTGGGGCATTTTGTGCATGGCTCTTTTAAAAAAAAGGAGGAGGGAGGACACTTCCGATGCCCCTGCAAAAACGTCACCATGATGATAGCTTGATTGACAGCAGGCACCTTCACAGCAGGCACAGAATGCATTCGATTTAAAATGCCCCTGTTTTTGTAGTGGGCACTTGCTAATGGAGAGATTCGGGGGAGGGGCATCCGAATCAGCCCAGTTCCTTCCAGGTTTTTGATGCCAGTCTGAATGGGGCCAAAGAAAAAATATAACTTAGTCAATTGTAATATCTTACAACCTTTTTTACGATCTCTATATTCTTTTGTTATCAGTTATTTTCCTTAATTTTCTCAAATCTTTAATTTAAATTAATGTAGGTTCCATCCTATATTTTTCCATATTCTTTCAAACAGTTCCAATCATTCTCTGCCTTTTTTAGGGGCTCATTTTTCATTATTTTTGTGAGTATATCCATATCCATATTTTCTCTTAGTTTGACCAACCATTCCTCATTGGTTGGGGTTTGTAGTTTTTTCCAATATTTTGCATATAGTATTCTTGCAGATGTCACCATGTACAATATAATTTTTGTGTATTTCTCAGTCTTTTTATTGGATGTTTTTTCGACCATGTTAAGTAAAAATAATTCTGGTTTTAGTGGTATTTCTATTTGTAAAATTTCATTCATCATTTCTTGTATCCTCTTCCAATATTCTTTAGCCTTGTGGCACATCCACCAACAATGATAATGATTTACTTCAGTCTTTTCACATTTCCAGCAGTTTTTCTTTCCAGATTTGTAGATCAGATTTATTTTTGTTGGGGTCATGTACCAACGGTACATCATCTTGAAATAATTTTCTCTCAAAGACAGGGTTGTCCACTGTCACCACTGTTGTTTTTTGATAGTTTTAGAAATATTAAATAACAAAATTAGAGAAGATCCAAATATTGAAGGTGTAAAAATAAAAAGTCACCAATGGAAGCTGAAAGCTGATGATTTAATTTGCTTTTTGGAAAACCCACAAAAAAGCACCAGTCATTTAGTAACAATCATTAGCGAATTTGGTAAACACTCTGGTTTCAAGATAAACCAAGAAAAAACATCAGTTATACTTAAAAATGTGACTACAATAGAGGAGAAAGATATACAAAGAAGAACAGGTTTCAAGATTGTAAATAAAATGAAATACTTAGGAATAACCTTAACTAAAAGGAACATAGAATTATTTTCAAATAACTATGAGAAACATGGAAGGAAATAAAAAACAATTTATTGAAATGGACCAAATTAAATTTATCTTTAATGTGAAGAGCCACAATTATCAAAATGAACATCTTACCCAAACTTATATTTTTATTTCAAAACTTACCCATTATATCTAATGAGAAATACTTTGAACCATGGCAAAAAGAACTGTCACAATTTCTATGGCAAGGGAAAAAAGCAAGGATAAAATGGAAAATATTGACTGATGACAAAAATAGGGGAGGTTGGGCCCTCCCAAACCTTAAACTATATTACTATTCATCATGTTTGAAATTGGCTAGAAAAGTGGGTAAGATTGGACAATGAATGACTATTATGTTTAGAAGGTTATAATTTACACTATGGATTCCATGGATACATGTGGTACAATAAACTGAAGACGGACAAAAATTTTGACCACCATTTTGTAAGATGTTCCATGTTTAAAGTATGAAGTAAGAACCCATGCTAAAAAGAGATTTGAAACAATGCTTCGAGGCCAGTAGACCATACTTGCTCTCATATTATGACTGGGCAAAATATACTCCACTTTAAAGTTTTAAATTTGTTATCAACTATTGCTCTCTCATTTAAAAAGCCCTAGGGAACCACCTCAAATTACAATTGGTTACATATATTCTAATGAAGAGAGAAAAAGCATTCTGCCCACATATCTGCCCCAATCAGTCCAAATCAGCCAGAGCAAGAAACCTCTTCAGCAGAACAGCTAGTTTCCCAAGAAGGCAATAAAAACATAACAGTATTAACTGTGAAAACAAAATAGTGGCTTTCAGCAAGGAATGATTCCTTGGAGTTCTCACCTGGCTTTGTACTGTGTTACTATTGTGAGCAAGATAACAAGGCCCCAGTGTTATATTGAACCTCCTGTGCACTGTGCCATATGCTTCATTTAGAAGGAATTCACTTGAGATGCCACTCAACAGGAATCCATGATAGCTGGACTTGTTTAAGTGGAAAGAAGAGTTTGGCAGAATGGTGCAGATAGACACCTGAACTGAATTCCTGCCATTCACTTACTTTTGCTTGACATATAGCTTTTGCCAGTTCCCAAAGCACACACCTACAGAATCATGATTCTTCCTTGTCAAAAAAGAAAAATGGAGGGATTAGAGAAGTTATGCCTGAGGGATGCCGTTATGGTGAGTTAGATACTTGATGCTGTAAGACACACAGTCTTCCTCTTCCAACATGCAAGGAGTCTCTTTGGTTCAATTACTAAGGGGACTTTTATTTCATTTTATTTTGTGAATATTTAAAAAAACACTTAGATTTTGCAATATCAAAGCGGTGTACCATAACAATAAAACACACAGTATGAACAATACACTATATTATTATTTATTAAAAAACAGTATTTGTGTAGTCAATGAAATAGATGGCAGGCTAGACTATTTATAAGGAAAGCTTAAAATTTGGTAAATTTTCAATTATTTTTGACATGTTGTAACCATTTTTTAAAGAAACATATTGAAAATTTGGCAAATGTTCATTATGGTTCTTTAAAAAACAGGTACAACATGCTCAATATCAAAAGAGAGATTATTCCAGTAGTGGACAGTGCTAAATACCCTGCTGTATATGATGTCCCAACAGTATCTCAATGACCAAATGGATCTATAAGGGAGAAAATAGGCTCTCAGAAAACCATGTCATTTGTTGTTTAGGGCTTTATGTACTGAAATATGTCCCATTAGCAAACAGGAATATGTTTAAACTCCTTCAGATTATTATGCACTTCTGGTAGGTCATCACAGTAAGGAGCTAACTAAAGCATTCTGAATCACCTCCAAAGTCTGGGCTAAATTTAAAGGCAGTCTTACAGACCACTTTGCAACAACCCAGATTTGGGTTAGATGCCTGTAGCCAAACAACGTCTATTGAGGAACAGCTGCAACTTGCTTACCAGTCTTTAATATTCTTTATTTGAAAAATGAAACAACACAGTTTTTTTTCTTTAATACAAAGCCCTGAGAAGGGTCTTATAAGCGACGGTAGAAAAACTAGAAGTGCCAGGAAGTGATGTGCTCTATTATTAAGCCATTAGGCCTTTATTCCCTGACAAGCACTTTAGGCACTTCTTAAAGGGATATAGTTTAGCCCAGGCCTGCACAACATATGACCTGAGGGCCAAGTGCAGCCCGCCAAAAGGTTTTGGGTGGCCCACAAGAATGCAAAACAACTTCACGGCTCCTCCATGGCATGGCCTCCTCCTGAGGAGAGTGTCATGTGGAGAAGGAGGAGAAAGGGCAAATGCTTGCCTTGCAAGGATCTTCCACCACCTGGCTTTTTCCTGAGAAGGACGGATAGAAGAAGAGAGGTGGAAGCTCACCCTGCAAGGCTCCTCTACTGCTTGGCTTTCTCCTGAGAAGAAGGCTGGGAGGAGGAGGAGGGGCAAACACTTGCCCCTCAAGGGTTCTCCACTGCCTGATTTTCTCCCAAGGAGAAGGCCATGTGGCAGAGAAGAAGGATGGGCAAACACTCGCCCTTTAAGGCTCCTCCTGTTTGGCATTCTCCCAAGGGTGGGTGGTAGAGGAGGAGGGACAAATGCTCCCCCTGCAAAGTTCCTCCTTTGCAGTAGAGTTCCCTCACCAGGTGTCACCCCGTGCGGATGGTGGGACTTCCTGAGGCAGGGACTTCTGGGGACAGTGCACTGCTCCTTCTCTCATGTGTAAGGGGGGAAGGAACAGCACACATGGGGGGGGGGGAGGGGCAACATGCACACAGGAGAAGTAAGGCACATGCAGGGGGAAGGGGGGGGGAGGGCGGGGGGGGGGGGGGGGGGGGGGAGTGGTGTGTGAAGGGAAAGAATGGTGTGTGGGGGAAGGAGTGGGGGGAAGAAGCGGTGCCTGTGCGGTACCAGGAGACATGTGCATGTGAGTAGAGGTGCACATGCCCAGAGCATAGGGGACGGTGCAGGGGGGCTAACTGGGTGTCACCCCTCTTTCTGGAATGTCACTTGGTGCGATCTGCATCCCCTGCACCCCCCAGTGAAGCTACTCCTCCTTTGCCCAGCTTTCTTCTAAGAAGGCCAGGCAGCAGAGGAGGAAGAGGGGCAAATGCTCACCTCCTGAGGAGAAGTCCAGGTGAGGAGAAGGACAGGCAAAGCTCATC
>NW_024805702.1:0-4378 GCF_019175285.1 Sceloporus undulatus
TTTTTTGAAGAAAACATCAATCCTGATATAGACATGACTACAGTATGGGAAGCATCAAAAGCATACATGAGGGGCTTCTTTATACAACAAAATCATATCATGAAGAAAAAAAAAAGAGAAAAAATGGAGAAACTGTACAATTTACTCAGACAAAAAGAAAAAGAACAAGTGAACAACCTATCTAATAAAAAGATTCTTAAAGTAATTAAAACAATTAAAAAACAAATTGACTGGGAGGAAAATGAGGAGATTCAGAGAAAATTGAAATATTTGAAACAAAAATATTTTGAGTGCTCCAACAAACCTGGTCGTTGGCTAGCACATAAATTGAAAAAACAAAGAGAAAGAAATATTATATCGGAAATAAGAACCAAAAACTCAATATGTACATCAAAACAGGAAGATATCATGAAAGAGTTTACCAACTTCTATAGCGAGCTCTACAAAGGAAAAGAGATCTCGAAAAAAAAGATTGATGATTTTTTAAATAAGGCACAATTGACAACTTTTGATAAACAGCAAAGAGAACTGTTAAATGGACCTATCACAACAGCTGAAATAGTAGAAGTGATCAAAAAAGCAAAAAATGGGAAAACACCAGGTCCAGACGGCTTCCCAGTTGAGTACTATAAAAAACTTGAAGAACAAATCTCTACCCCTTTTAAGTTGACAGTTAATGCCATTGGAAGGCAAAAATATCCAAATACATGGAAACAGGCTAACATAATTCTCTTGGCAAAAGAAAACAGAGATCATAAAGACATCAGAAACTATAGACCCATCTCCCTGTTGAATACAGACTACAAACTTTTCGCAATGATACTGGCGGAAAGGTTGAAAAAAGTTTTGAAAGACTGGATCCCAGAGGAACAGGGAGGTTTTTTGCCAAATCGGCAATTGAAAGATAATATAAGACATATTCTAGACACTATTGAATACTATGAACACCATAATGAAAAAAGTCTGGCATTAATCTTCATGGACCTGGAAAAGGCATTTGATAACGTTAGCTGGGAAACGTTGAAGACACTGTTGGACAGGGTAAAGGTGGGGGATATCTTTGGTAAATGGGTACAAGAAATATATTGCGAACAACATGCCCAACTTATTGTAAATCAAGGTAAATCAGAATCATTTCAAATCTCTAAGGGCACAAGACAGGGGTGTCCCTTGTCCCCCCTGCTTTTTATCCTTGTTTTGGAATCCTTAAATAATAGGGTCAGGATTGAAAAAAATATAAAGGGCTTGAAAATTAAAAAATACGAATACAAGATGCGTCTGTATGCGGACGACATCGTTTATATTTTGGAAGACCCAATCTTTAGTATTAAAAATGTTATTCAAATTTTGGAAGAATTTCAAGAAATATCGGGCCTTAAGGTCAACAAAGAAAAAACGGTAATGCTAACGAAAAATATGAGTAATGAGGAAAAGGTCACTCTTGTAGAAGAAAGTGGTTTCAAACTAGAAAACAAAGTAAAATACTTAGGTATTACTTTAACAAATAAAAATGTGGATATATTTCATAATAATTATGAGAAAGTTTGGGCAGAGGTGAAAAAAGACTTAGGAAAATGGGGAAAATTCCAACTCTCACTTCTTGGTAAAATTTCAGTTATTCAGATGAATATCCTTCCCAGAATGTTATTTTTATTTCAAACAGTTCCGATTCTACACTCATTCAAACCTCTAGAAAATTGGCAAAAAGAAATCTTAAAATTTGTGTGGGACAAGAAAAAAGCTAGAATTAAAGCTAAGATAATGTATGATGAAAAAAAACGGGGAGGCCTGGGTCTGCCAAACCTCAAAACATATTATATGGCAACTGTCATGGTTTGGCTGAAGGAATGGTTGTTGTTAGATGATGACAAATTATTAGCTCTTGAGGGATTTAATATGAGATTTGGGTTCCACGGTTATCTATTTTATGACAAAAAGAAAGTTCATAAAAACTGTGTAAATCATGTAATTTGCAGAACGTTATTATATGTATGGGAAAAATTGAAACCTCGTTTATGTTATCGGATCCCTCAAATCTGTTCACCACACGAAGCTTTCTATGGTAAAGAAAGCATTCCAAAGCTTAAATGGTTGAGATATAAAGATTTAATTAAATCAAATATGGAGGCAGAAGAACTTAAATCTCAAGAGGAGTTGAGGCAAACTGAGATTGAATGTCATTGGTATCTTTACAGGCAGCTTAGGGAAAGATGGAAGCTGGATAGAAAGACGACTGGAATCAATAAGAATATTACAGAATGGGAAGAGATAATAAATAAGGGGAAAAGAAAGTTGATAACAAGGTACTATAAACTGTTACTGACTTGGGAAACAGAAGAAGAGATAATAAGAGAAAGCATGGTACGCTGGGCTCAAAATATGGGCAAGAACTTAGAATATGTGAAATGGGTAAATGTATGGAAATCCATGAAACATACTGTTAATCAAGATTTGAAAGAAAACATTTACAAGATGACGTATAGATGGCACTTATCGCCACAAAAAATAGCATTTATGTATAAAAACAGTAGCCCACTCTGTTGGAGATGTGAAAATAAGGTTGGAACATATTTTCATATGTGGTGGTCGTGTAGGAAGGCAAAAGAATATTGGTTAAAAGTATATAAGGTAATTAATGGAGACCTAAAGATACAAATCGCTTTTCAACCTGAAATTTTTCTGTTAGGAATGGTAGATGTAGAACTGGAGAGGTTATGTGGTAAACTATTATTTAACTTGTTGACTTGTGCAAGAATTGTTTTCGCCAAATCTTGGAAATGTAAACAGATCCCTTCAATAGAACAATGGCTGATCAAACTACTGGAAGTTGCGGAAATGGACAAAATGACATCCTGGATGAAGGACAAGAACGAAGAACAAGAAAAAAAAGACTGGGAGATTTTCTATGTTTATATAAGAAAAGAATGGGAAAACATTTACTTAGGATAAGCAACTGAATAAAACTGGATTATTAATCTAAAGGAAATAATAGATATAAGGTAAAATAGGTTATGGCAAGATCATAATAATGAGTTAGACATGTTAAAAGAACTCATCAAGTTATTAATATTTGAAGGCTAAGCATGGTCTCAAAAAATTAAATAAATATTTTTCAAATTTAAAGAACAAGAATAAGAAATACAGATGGAGGATTTACGAGACCAACAGAAGCGGAAGGATAAGATTAGATATAACAATAAAAGATAGAACCAAGATATAAAGTTTAGGTAATTGAGAAACCAAGTAGTAGGAAGTGAACTTGATGTTATATGTATTTTAGTATATATTGTCGGAGAGACTACGTTTTATGTTTGGTGTCAACTAAAAAAAAAAGCTTTTAAAAGGATATCTTGATAAAGTACTCACCTAAATAAGAAATCAAATTAATAGAAGAAAATACGAAACAGACGTATTGTGAATAAAGAAAAGGAAAAAAGAGCAGATTCGGCTAATATTGTTCATAGTATTGTTTAAGATAAGCTAGCATTATATGTAATATAAGTATAATATGAAAACTGACACCAGTTGTTATGGTATGTATGTATATTGTGTTATATGGGGATTGTGTATATGTATATGGTGGGTCACATGGTGTAATGTAAGGTATTGTATGTCAAGTGTAAAACAAATAAAAATTAATAAAAAAAATAAAAATAAACTAATCTTGTAAAAAAACAACAACCAGTGAAGGGTTTGCTTTAGGTTAGCCATAAGTGAGAAATGACTTGAAGCCACACAACAACAACAACAACAACAGCAGTAGCAGCAGCAGCAGCAACAACAACAACAACACAGCACATAAATACCCAGTATATGGACAAATACATTTTTATAGACTCATGTTGGAGAGGGACAATTGATGGGTGGGAAAATGTTAGCTGATACCTGTTGATTATTTATCATAGGAGAGAAGCATGAGTTGATTATCTTCGGCCCTGGTTTAAAGAGAGCTGAGGGGAAAAGTTTCTGTGGCTGTTTTGTTTTAAACCAGGTTTTTTCCTTTTGCATTAATGGGTAGGACTACAGTATACCGATATAGGACTAAATCAGAAAATTAAGTAGTAAAATGTAGCTCAGATGTTATGGGCAGCAGCTTTTGAAGCAAGTTTTTTTTGGTTGAAATTATTTCTGAATTACATTTCTTGCACTATACAATAAAGTGATTAAAAGAAAGCAAACAACACTGGATACTGGTCTAACAATGAACAACTGCCAACAAACTGTTGAAGTTAAAATGTTTACATTCACACAGTCATTGTTGTTTCAGTAAGAGGGCTGGAAATAATAATAATAATAATAATAATAAGAATAAGAAGAAGAAGAAGAAGAAGAAGAATAACCAGAATTCTTTTTTAAAAAGTCACTTGCTTTAAAACAA
>NW_024805703.1:0-2078 GCF_019175285.1 Sceloporus undulatus
TGTTGTCCTGCATTTGTCCTACATTTGTCCCGGTTTGGAGGTCCTCACTTATGGCAACCCTAACTGTGGGGGAACCTTGGGCAGCAGACACTCTCTCAGCATCAAAGGAAGACAAAGGTCAAAGTGGAAGGCAAACATGAAGGCAAGGAAAACCTGGAAATAGAGTCACTAGACATGAGTTCAAGGCACGCAGCACACCCCCAGCCCCCAAGGCACACTCTCTCAGCCTCAAAGGATAGCAATGGTAAACACCCTTTGACAAAACCTACAAAGAGACTCCTGTCACAGTGTTGCCTTAGGATCCCCAGGAAGGAATTGAAGGCACACAATTCTCTCCACAAAGTCTGGGAGGAAAAGGAGGAGGAAGGCTTAGAGGAAGGTCCTGAGGTGGAGGAGGAAGGCTTAGAGGAAGAGAAGGAGGAGGAGGAAGGCTTAGAGGAAGAACCTGAGGAGGAGAAGGAGGAAGAGGAGGAGGAAGGCTTAAAGGAAGGTCCTGAGGTGGAGGAGGAGGAGAAGGAGGAGGAGGAAGGCTTAGAGGAAGGGCTGGAGGAGGAGGAAGGCTTAGAGGAAGAGGAGGAGGAGGAAGAAGTCTTAGAGGAAGGTCCTGAGGAGGAGGAGGAGAAAGAGGGCTTATAGGAAGGGCCCGAGGAGGAGGAAGGCTTAGAAGAAGGACCTGAGGAGGAGGATGACGAGGAGGAGGAAGAGGAAGGGCTTACAGGAAGGGCCTGAGGAAGAGGAGGAGGAGGAGGGAGAAGAAGAAGGGGCTCCTGAGCATACGCAGAGGCCTCTGGGGGAGAAGCCACTGGGAGAAATCTCCTGGTTGTAAATTATTATTACTATTATTAGTAGTAGCATTAGTATTATTAAATTTTATTTATTTACAAAGACATGGAAAGATGTATTTACAAAGAGTATCTCAGTGAGTCTCTATATTATAGCATCAGGAAAGATTTTAGGAGTTGTTAAGGTTCGGAAATGCTGTTTGGGGTCCCTTCTGACTTTGGAGCCCTTTCATCCTCCATTTTTGGTTCCCTGAAGGCCTCAAACTGCCAACTGCCAAGCGCTGAGGCAGAGGCAGCCATTTTGTGTTCTGGTGGCCATTTTGTGCTGCTTGTGACTGTGGGGAATAATGTTCCAGAACCTTCTCTGATTCCTCAGTTGAACAGAGGCCTCTCTTTCTCTCCTGGGGCTCCAGTGTCAGAAGGAGGCCAGGATCCTTGGGCCAAAAGGGAGGAAGTGTGTCTCTTTGTGTCTCTTTTGTGTCTCTTTTCTGAGAGGGTTTTCTTATTACACAGCTCTGCTCTTTCTGGGGAACATGGGTTTTAAAAGGGATCAGAAATGGGGAGGATAGTTTTAATACAAGCCTTATTATTATTATTATTCACAAACATTGGGCTTTGGCTTCTAAGAGGAGTCTAGTCTCCCCAAAAAGGCCAAAAGTAGCTCCTTTGGGAGGTTTTAAAAGTCTCCCCAGTTTCCTTATTAAGAGATTTTCAGGCAAGAAGGAAGGAAACAGACCAGAATAACTCAGATTACCAAGAATGAAACAAACAACCATAGAAACAAACAAACAAGAACAACAAAAATAAGGATTAGACCGAAAAGCAAACTGCTTTTATTTAAAAAAGCAAAACCATTTCTAACAGGATAAAAAATCGACTTTGGTTCTTCTGTCCTTTATAACCAACTGAGGCTGTATCTGCACTTCAGAAATAATCCGGTTGGAAACCACTTTTTTTCTTTTGTAATTTATTTATAAACAATCCTTTGCAAACAAAAATGAAAAAACATACCAAGACATTTGCATAACAAATACAGCTACAACAACAAAAAGTACAAATACCTATAACATACACATACAACATGCAATAAATAACATCCTGATATACAAAAAGGTCAGAAATGTACTATTCATTTACTTCCCAGTTAAGCTAAGATGACCCTTTTATTTAATTTACTTAAATTCCTTCAAGGTATCGATACGTGTTAAACCTCTAATGTTCATATAGACTTTCCATATGATATCTGGGATCGTAAATTAATAATTAGTATTACAAAATAAATCAAAGCCTGACCAG
>NW_024805703.1:2178-2716 GCF_019175285.1 Sceloporus undulatus
TTATCCACTCCTCTATTTTAGGAATTTAGATGTTTTTGCAATACTGTAAGTGAACATGTACAAAATTAGTCTGGGAAATCTTTTAGCTACTTCCTTTTTCAGTTTACATGTCATATTGAGCAAAAAGATCAAAGGGTTTAAAGATATTTCTTCCTGTAAATGCCATCAAAGAAATTGCCATCAAAGAAAACCATTATCCTGAAACATGGAAACAAGCTAATATAACTTTGCTGTTAAAAGAAGATAGAGATGCAACTGAGGTAAAGACCTATAGGCTAATTTCCTTATTAGATATGGATTATAAATTATTTACAGTGGTACCCCGGGTTACGAATGTAATTCGTTCCGCGGCGCCGTTCGTAACCCGAAAGATTTCGCTAGCCGAAAAAGCCATAGCCGCTAGCGCTGAAAGCCGCGATTTCGTGCGAAAAAGCGCCGAAAAGCACCAAAAATTTTTTCGTCAGCCGAAAAAAAAACGTAACCCGAAACAATTTTTTCCTATTTATTTTTTTCGTATCCCGGAAATTTCGTAACGCGG
>NW_024805703.1:2816-4378 GCF_019175285.1 Sceloporus undulatus
TTCGTAACCCGAAAGATTTCGCTAGCCGAAAAAAGCCATAGCCGCTAGCGCTGAAAGCCGCGATTTCGTGCGAAAAAGCGCCGAAAAGCACCAAAAATTTTTTCGTCAGCCGAAAAAAAAACGTAACCCGAAACAATTTTTTCCTATTTATTTTTTTCGTATCCCGGAAATTTCGTAACGCGGTGATTTCGTATCCCGGGGTACCACTGTACTGTACTATGATTTTGGCCCATAGACTCAAAAAAGGTCTTAAACACTGGATTTATAAGGACAAGTCAGTGATAACATTCAAAGCGTCTGAAATATAATTGAATATTTTCAAAGGCACAACGAAAAAAACACTTATCTTTTTAGAAAAGGCCTTCGATAATAGAGGATGGGATGTTATTTGTGACACTTGAAAAATGGAAATAGGAGCTTCTTATTTAAGATGGATAAAGGCAATGCATAAAGATCAAAGAACCAAACTAATTGTTAACTATAAAGAAACAGAGGAATTTAAGATTTCTAAAGGTAAATGGCAATCTTTCCCACTATCACCCCTTTTGTTCATTCTGATCCTTCAAGCACTGAATAATAGGATAAGATTAGAAAATAAGATGAATGGAATAAAAATTAACATACATTGAGTTTAAAATGAGAGTCTTCTCAGACGACATTTGTATTCCCTGGAGAACCCAGAAAAGAGCACAAGGGAATTGATGGATGTAATATTGGAATTGGAATATGTTTCAGGACTAAAAGTAAAGAGAGACAAAACAACATGAATAACATAAAACATGGGGGAAAGGAAGAACAAATGCAGGAAGAAATTAGTGGATTTAAAGTGGGAAAGAAAGTTAAATATCTAGGAATCAATTTAACAAGTAAAAACTCATATCCATTTCAGAATAACTATGAGACACATGGAAGGAAATCAGAAAAGACCTAGAAAAATGGGGGAAATTACACTTATCGCTATTAGGAAAATGTCACTGATCCAAATGAGTTTCCTTCATGAAATACTGTTTCTGTTCCAAGCGATACCCATCATCCAGAATGAAAAACCATTGAATCTATGGCAAAAGGAAATCTCAAAATGTATTTGGAATAAAAAAAGAGCTAGGATCATAACAAAAATACTTTGTGATGACAAAAGTAGAGGAGGGCTGGGTTTACCAAACTCAAAGCTTTATTATGCTGTTTGTTGTTTAGTCTGGATTAGAGAATGGGTTTTGTTAGAGAATGAACAATTGTTATGTCTGGAGGGTGAACATTTAAGATTTGGGTGGAATGGATTCTTAATTTACGGTAAAGAGAAAGTTCATAAAGAAAGCACAAATCATTTCAGAAGAAAAGCTCTATTGAAGATCTGGAGAATAAACAAGTGTAGAATATGTCCAAAAATACCTTTATGGCGTTTGCCGCATGAGGCTCTTTTCGGGAGGAAAGGTATCCAGAAAACTAAATGGTTAAGAAACAAGGATGTCCTGAAACAATCGCAAGGAAAACTAGAGATCAAAACACAAGAAGAACTTAAAGAATCTGGCCTAGATTGTCACTGGTATCTTTATCATCAAATG
>NW_024805704.1:0-4378 GCF_019175285.1 Sceloporus undulatus
CTTGTCTTTCCCCCTTACAACCTTTTTCTCCAGCCATTTTTCTCCCCCATAGATCTAATCCCAGTTACAGATCTCATCTGTTAAAAAGAAAGTCTTCCCTTGTCCTCTTTTCTGCTTGAAATTCTACCCTACCATTTCATTGCATTTTGTTGGGATCCACATTGTAACTCAAGAGGCTCCCAGCATAACATGTACTTAGATTAGATGCATCCAACTTAATGCTTTCCTGATATATTCCTGATGGTAGTCTGTGAACTGTAGTTTTGCCTTCTGCACTGCAGAAATAATCCAGTTTGATACCACTTTAACTAGCGTGGCTCAATGCTATAGAATTCTGGGAATTGTAGTTTGTTAACTACATCAAAGCTCTCAGACAGAGGAAGCTAAATGTCTCACAAAACCACAAATCCCAGAATTCTATACCATTAAGCCATGGCAGTTAAAATGGTGTCAGATTGGATTATTGCTGCAGTGTGGATGCAGCCTCAGTAAATTGTCTTGGGTCAGTTCTAGCTACACACACACACCCATACACACAGCACCCTTACTTGTCTGTATTAGCTCAATTCATTATATTAAAGTGGTGGGAACTTTTTAAAGCGAAAGGTATTATGATATTTAAGAACAAGATATAGATTTTTAAAAAAAGTTTATTATGGCTCTCTTTTTTTTAAAAAAGAAGAAGCAATTACATGCAGCCCTGTCTCGCTTCTGTACAAGACAATAAAAATGATAATTAGCAATCTGCTACTTCATTTCCCCCATCCCACATCTCTTGACCTTGCTTTTAATATTTTATGGCTTATTGCATTCTTTTACTCTATTTACAGCCTGATCCTGCTCATGCTTAAAAAGAAGTAAGTTCCACTTAGCTAGGCTTATTCACTCACATGTGTTTGCACAGAATTTTTCTCCTTGAAAGTTCATACATCTCACATGTATGAAATATGAACATCCACGAATGCCTATTAGCTGGAAAGAATGCAATAAAATAAATAGAACAGAATAAATAAACTCAGCAAGACAGCAGGCCAAATTCCTAGTGTTATTTGGGAATGGGCAGGTTTGCAGATGAGATGATTTTGGTTGTAAAAAGAAGTGAAAAGTACATGAAAGCATCCCTGACATTTCAGTAGAAAGTCAAGGTGTGTCCTCCTTCAAAGATGCAGCTTTTAGTGGAGGTCTGAGAGCAGCAGTAGGAATGATGGGGTTTTCTAAACATGGTGGACTTGCCACTTCCAATAGCCTTTCTAGCATAAGTAATGGTGAAGAATACCAAGCTATGGATGTACACAGTTAACTATTTTGTCTTTGCTTCCAAAGATGAAACAGATGATGATTTGTTATTTTTGCAGTTTACTGCCTATTAAAAATATTCCATGAAGGAAATAATGTTTTATTTTCCTGTCAGTCAGTCAACCTTTATTAGGCATAGAAAACAACATACGTTTACAATAAATTACAATAAAATTTACAATAACATTTAAAATAAAATTTACAGAAACTTCAGGGTCGTTGTTCAAATTTGAGCCATAGTCTTGTTGCCTCCATTGGCCATGAGCCTGGTTATATATGGGTTTCGATCTTCTATAGAAATTCCACTGTTAACCCAATTAAAGAGATATTCATTTCCACTAACCTTCTTAACAATTTTTCCCTCGGAGTTATATACAGTGGACAAAGCAATACAATGTGATGGAGAATGTCTAGAGCTTGATCACACTGACATACACAATTTAAAAATGAGGTCTGCTGATATCTACCCCTTGTCACATTTGATGGATGTACATTTAGTCTTGCAAACAAAAAGGCCTTTCTTGACACCTGCAGTGAGAGTGTTTGAAGATAAACCGGTATCTTACCCTGCAAGGGGGGGATACCGAGCATCGCTGGGGAACACACTCTGGGAGGAGTTGGATAAGTCAGTTGGTGTTCTCTCACTGCAAGGCAGACCCTAATAGATTCCATACACTCATTTTCGGTTAATAGAAGGAGAGAATCCAAATTTAAACCTACAGAAATTAGTTTACTTTCATATTTTTTTTTCCCTGAAGGAAATGGATTTGTGTGTGTGTGTGTCGGAAACAGGTTTTCAGCATTTAAAAAGCTGTGGGAAGGTTAACTATTAAGGCGACAAGATTGACAAGATTTTAACTGACCAATAATGTTTTGCAATGGAGTTTCCTGACTGACAGGAACTCTTTTTGTTGTTGCTGTTTTTACCTGTGAATGAATAATAAAATATAGGGTTTTTTTCTTCTCAAGACATAACCATGTTAGTCTGGAAAATCAGTATGTCAAGGCATCTTGTAGCACCTTTGAGACTAACTGAAAAGATACTATTTTTACTGCCTTTATAGTACTATGTTTCAAACAATATTTTGCGATCCCCATTAAAAGCTGCATTTTGAAGGAAGTTTGTTCCTGGTGTTAGCGATTTGTGATTCCTCTGGTGATCTTGATTGTTCTCCTGTAATTTATTGTGTTCTTATTGTGATTTTAGTGTTATAAATTATAGTTTTATCAATAGTTTCACCTTGGACAAGTAGGCGGTGATCAGGCATTGGGTCACTTGTCCTGATGTCAGGGTCAGATCTTGTTGATTGAGGTGTACTGAGGTTCAGATAGGTGCATTTTTATTCTCTGCAAGAGTAGTGGAGATATTAAGATGTCTTGTGTGTTGCCACTTGTGTGTTGAAAGCAGAAATTCCCCATTGCCTCCCCCATTAAAAATGTTCCTCATGAAATTTGCCTCCAACTTTGGTTTCACTCTACTACCTCCACAGAGCTGTCAAACCCCATATCGCCTTATTTGAGCAAAAGTTGGCTGAAAATGATGCCAAGAAGTGGTGTAATGTTGCCTCCAGTACCTGGGATGCATTGCTATGAACTACAGGAAGGATGTGGAGGGAAATTGGACCCTGCCCCCTGCCTTGTTCTCTCCAATCTAACAACAGAGAAGGGCTGACTTGGAAGAAGGCAGTCCTTCAGATATGTAAGAGTCAAGATGGAAAGGGCTTGAAAAGCACCCTGAACTAAGAACTGAAGTGAATGAGTAGTCAACACAGGTAGAAAAATATGGGAGTTATGAACTGATCTTCCCTCATCCTCATTCTGGTTTCATGTCCTGTGTTGTCATGACAGTTTCTGGATTTTTGTCAGGCTTACACAAAGCATATTACTGTAAGGTGGAAGCTGTCTCTTTTCATGTGTTTTCCAGTTTGTGGCCCACATAAACTCAAACTAGTTTAATGAATGGCACTGTTCATATTGCCATTGCGATCAGCTAAAATTACTTCAAATAGAATGTTGTAGCTTGTCTGCTGCCGTTAATACTAATTATTTCTTTGTGGTATTTGAATATATATTTGTTGCAATAGGCATATGACTGTAACTCTATATTACAATAATTATTGTATACGTATATGTACAGCATGAGCCTAATTTATGGAGCAATTTAAACAAAATCAACCAAAATAATGGGAGGGGGAAACCCAGCCCAATATTAAAATAGTTTTTTTTAAAAAAGCCTCCATGAAGATCTTTCTAAAGAATTAAAGCAATTCAAATCTATAATGTATTTGCCAACAGTCTGTAGATTCCCCTTCCCCCTGCAGTTATAAACAGGAGGGGGGAAATATTTCAAGCAGAAAAAAAAAATCTTCTATCATTATTTTCTTAGGTTTATTTTACACTTGGGCCATCCAATTCACTTTGTGCTATTTGGCCAGGCCTTTGATGCCAACATCTTATACTACCATAACCTATGCAAAGTTCCTCTTAGATTTGGAATTCTCTAACCCAGTCAAGGAAAAACAAAACAAAACTGCAGATTGTGTCTATTGTGGATGCGATCCTGGCTGCACTCTTTTTGCCTCTTTCTGTTTCCTTTGCTACAGCAATGTTTAGTTGTACCACTGCATAATAACAATCCTCAAAACAATTCTGTACAATGATCAATAATCCTTAAGGCACTTTTACATTCTGTGTTAGAGGGGGGTAATTGTTAAATATACCTCATTGAGTATTTTTTTTAATATTATGAGTTCATTTCAGTGTGTTTTATGCCAACAAATATATGACTTTTTTGTTTAACAGAGCCTGTTTGCTAAAATTTTAAACATTGAGCTTGATGTCAGCTTTCATCACTGAGAAGCAAATCACTGGCTCTAGGTGTTCAGAATAGCAAATAAAGGAAGAACATCAGCCTTAATCACATGAGAGATATTTCCCCCCAGTCAGTGGTTAGAAAGTGCTTTTTTCTTTGCATCCAAATGGCTTTGGAAGACAGAGCATAAGAATCATTATTTAGCTATATCTGAATGTTGTAATTCTGCTTTTATTAACAGTATAATTTCATTACAGTGTTTTGTGAATA